>NC_091174.1:10099635-10222839 GCF_040958095.1 Procambarus clarkii
CTCCTGTCACCACCATAACAACCTTCACCATCATAACTCCACAAACACCAACACCACCATCAGCAACTCATCATTATAACCATCGATCCGCATGGAAACTGTTCACATCTCCCACGATTGACCACAATACAACGCCTCAACGACCCCGCACGCGACGCGAGTAGGTAGGCAGGGAGGGAATGAGGGAGGAAGCGAATGAGGGAGGGAGGGAGGGAGGGAAGGATGGGGTGAGGGAGGGTGGGAGGTAAGGCGCTTAGCAACCTTAAATAATCTGTCACAGGTTTCACCAATGTCCACTTGTGTTGGGAGGACGATCTCTCCGGATCAGTAGATGGCAGCAGCTGCCACTAAATGATGACTTTATGTGGTTCGAAGACTTCAAAGACAGTCACATGGTGAGGTGCTCCCGAAGAACTTGCCGAGTACCAACTTCTGCCACCCCTGTGAGTTGCTGTCTCACCTAATATATTTCCACACCATGTTGAGTACCTAGCAGTAAATAGGTACCTGGCAGTTAGACAGCTGCTACGGGCTGCTTCCTGAAGGGTGTGTAACAAAAAGGAGGCCTGGTCGAGGACCGGGCTGCGGGGACGCTAATGTCCCGAAATCATCTCAAGATAACCTCAAGATAACGATAGTACTTGAACATTTATGGTAATTGCTAATGATGAGCTTTAAAGGTTTCCAGCATTAAAGGTGAAATAGTAGAGGAGATAATAATTGTTTAGCAACCTCTTCCCTTTGTGTGTATTTTACCTCAATAAACTTATTTCAATTTCAATTGTTTAGCGTTTACTCTAAATACTGTACTTATTTTCTCCACATTTTCACTGGTAACTACACTTAGCTCACACTGATTAAGTTCCATGCTTGCATCTCACTTATCTTACATTCTTCTCAAGATGAATGTACGCGTCTCATTCAGCTCGGACTCAGTTCTTGCATCCTGACTCACCTCACACACACTTAGCAATTTACCCTGAAGTCAAACACTCAGTTGAAAAGTTCACTCAACCGCTATTCAACTTACACATTTAACTCACAATCAACTAATTAATTCACATTTAACTCACATTAATTTCATGCACTCACACTCTAGGCTCATGAATTAAACTCGGCTCATAAGGATAAACATTATCTTCCGCAATTATAACATCAAAGTGAAAATAGCTCCGGAAGCTATAATTTGTCTGTCACGTTAGAAGCGGCGCTGAGGCGCACATTACTTGACGAAGTGCGCACTGTATTACAAGTTACATTAATAATTACCTTGGGGTTATACCCTCTTTCTCTTTATGTGGCTCTGGTACTCTTTAATTTCTGAATTAGCCTTTTCCCTTGCCTTTTTGGCATTCCTTCCTGGTTCTCCTGCTATGCCTACCTATATCCCTGCCTGCCTGCCTGCCTGCCTGCCTGCCTGCCTGCCTGCTTGCCTGCTTGCCTGCCTGCCTGCCTGCCTGCCTGCCTCCCTGTCTGCCTGCCTCCCTGCCTCCCTGCCTCCCTGCCTCCCTGCCTGCCTGCCTGGAGTCCAACCTGCCCAGCGTGTTGACACACGCTCAAGCGCTCGTGTCGCTTCTAGTGTTAATGTGCAGTAGCTATTGGATGGATGCACACTCAAGTGCCCGTGTGGCCGCTCACTATAGAAGGCCTGGTTGGTAAAACTTCAGTTGCGTGACAAGTTAAGGTGTGGCGGCGAAAGTTAAATGTTGAATAGAGGCGACATGAGCAGAGATTGTGCTGAGTAACGTGTGTGTGGAGCTCCTGGTGGTGGTGGTGGTGATGGTGATGGTGGTGGTGATGGTGATGGAGGTGGTGGTGCTGCTGGTGGTGTTTTGAGAGCATAACACTCAACGTTCACTCAACACCCAATAGCACAACACCTTATGGAGGTATTATGGTAATAGAATTATTACTATAATACCTTCTATGGCATCATAATACCATATGGTATTATGGTACCATGATTCCTTATGAAGAGTAAGCCATATGCCTCAAAATGTCCTCTGATGCACAAATATAAACGGAAGATTAGTAAGGACCTTAGCTGACAGGAAGAATAACGGGTACAAAGATCACGGTCTCCAACCATGACCAGGAGAGCGAAGCTTTCACTCTTGATAGTGCATGCACCCCCGTCCTTTCCAGTTGCCTCAACGGACAGAAAATAGCGTACTAAGACGCTTGACCTCTAGCCTAACCTATCGACCACACACAGAAAATGGGAATATCTGTGAGCTGGTATGATTTATAGTTACTCTTTATCTATTCGTTCGGTAATTTTTAAGTCAAAATGCGGAGTACTGTGTACTCAATCTCTGTCTGTCTGTCTCTTTCTCTCTCTCTCTCTCTCTCTCTCTCTCTCTCTCTCTCTCTCTCTCTCTCTCTCTCTCTCTCTCTCTCTCTCTCTCTCTCTCTCTCTCTCTCTCTCTCTCTCATGAAAAGGCCAACAGAAACCTCACATTCTGTCACGCTTTCATACGCTTGCACACTGAAGCCACATATTTTATAACCCCTCTCGTAACCTTTCATTCCTTGCCTCGCTCACACACACACACACACACACACACACACACACACACACACACACACACACACACACACACACACACACACACACACACACACACAGTGTGTGAAGCTTTAACCACACGTGAAAGAACTATATATATACAGGGAACACAGAACGGCACAACGAGGGAAGCAGGTGTCTTCATCTAACGAGGGACGACTCGCCAAACACATAAGCAGAGAAAAAAAGATTATTATTATTATTATTATTATTATTATTATTATTATTATTATTATTATTATTATTATTATTATTATTATTATTATTATTATGTGATAACAGGCTGGTGTGAATAACATGGTGGCCTCCCCTGAAGTGTTTGGGGAAAGCTGGTGTTGAGTGACCTCCGCCTGTAAGCTGTGTACTCCCATAAGGCATCACACTCTACACCAATATCTCAGTAACACACCACGCATCATTCCCAGTACCGGTATTTACCCTACAATACATATTATTCCAAAACGGTAAAACGCGAGCAAATGCGAAACAGAAGGAAGTCATACACAATAAATGCTAAAAGCAGTTAGCAAATAATTAATTCTGAAACGTGGATATATCTACACAATATATATGTACAAAACGAGGTTTGTTTACACATATGAAAGGTCAATCTCATTAATTTACAGAGTTACAGCTCCGCTCCTGTGCTTGGTAAGTCCACTACGGGCTCACCATAGCCCGTGCTACTTGCCCCCGCTCCTGTGCCAGGTAAGTTCACTACGGACTCACCATAACCCGTGCTACTTGAAGCTCCTGTGCCAGGTAAGTTCACTACGGACTCACCATAACCCGTGCTACTTGAAGCTCCTGTGCCAGGTAAGTCCACTACGGGCTCACCATAGTCCATGCTACTTGGAACTTTCTGTTCAGAGTAGTTGAATCTAAAACAACAACACCAACATTAATTTACGAACTAGGTAGCAGAGAGCATAAAGTGCTGACCCCGACGCAGAGAAGCACTAACATGAGCGTACAACTTATTTAGAGACGTTTGGCTCGCAATAGCTTCACCAAATCTAACAGATACACAGAGTCAGTGTACGTAAGTAATTATCAAAAGAAGGTGCCAAGCCTGGACGGCTGTTTAGCGGTGTATGTGGCACAAAACAATCTAAGAGTCCTAGATATTTAGGTTGGCAATATGAGAGCTAAACACAGTGTTTGTGAAGGAAACACAGGTAAGGGCAGCGGCAGGATGGATCATGTGCTACAGTCTTTGTTGTACTTTATTAAAAGGACTAAGCGTACTGAATCTGTATGTTAAATCTGAACTCTACGTTATTCTGTTAAATGTTTTTATTATCTATTTTAATGGCTGAAAATTCTAAAAACTGTCTTCTAATCATGTTTTCTTCTTTTAATGATGAGTTTAGAGACCCTGAAATTGATTTGTTGCTAGAGGCTCGTGTGTGTGACACAAGCCATGTGACAGACACACCTGTCTTCATAGACAGGTGTCTAAAGTTGGTGACACGTGACCTACGTCTACACTGTCACAATTACTTCACGTTACACCGCACACACACACCCTACACGCGGACTGCAACACCTGGATAATGTTCCTGCCCAGAAGACATCCACACAGTCTCAGGATTTACACAGTGTTCTAATACGATGAAGACTGAAAATTAACAGAAATTCAAAAGTTATTCTAGCAAATACCTGAATATTATCTGAAATTTGGATTGTATTCCTGGAATCCAGGAGTGTACTGGCCGGCGTTCCAAGATGCCAGGTGTGTACTGGCCGGTGTTACAAGATTCCAGGAGTGTACTGGCCGGCGTTCCAAGATGCCAGGTGTGTACTGGCCGGTGTTACAAGATTCCAGGTGTGTACTGGCCGGTGTTACAAGATTCCAGGTGTGTACTGGCCGGTGTTACAAGATTCCAGGAGTGTACTGGCCGGTGTTACAAGATTCCAGGAGTGTACTGGCCGGTGTTACAAGATTCCAGGTGTGTACTGGCCGGTGTTACAAGATTCCAGGAGTGTACTGGCCGGCGTTACAAGATTCCAGGAGTGTACTGGCCGGTGTTACAAGATTCCAGGAGTGTACTGGCCGGCGTTACAAGATTCCAGGAGTGTACTGGCCGGCGTTACAAGATTCCAGGAGTGTACTGGCCGGCGTTCCAAGATTCCAGGAGTGTACTGGCCGGCGTTCCAAGATTCCAGGAGTGTACTGGCCGGCGTTACAAGATTCCAGGAGTGTACTGGCCGGCGTTACAAGATTCCAGGAGTGTACTGGCCGGCGTTACAAGATTCCAGGAGTGTACTGGCCGGCGTTCCAAGATTCCAGGAGTGTACTGGCCGGCGTTCCAAGATTCCAGGAGTGTACTGGCCGGCGTTCCAAGATTCCAGGAGTGTACTGGCCGGCGTTCCAAGATTCCAGGAGTGTATTCAAAACCCTGAAGGTGTTCCAGTGGGTGGAGATGGCGCTCTCCTCCGAGGCTGAGTCGGTCACGGCGTCAGTAGGACAGTAGGTGAGGTGTTTTCCCGCCTGGTGTCGGGGGCCCTCATGTTGACACACGCACGCACCAACGCACAGGGCCGAGCGGCCGAGCTGACAGCTCTCCAGGGCCGTAGTCCCAATGGCCCGCGTTCGATGCCTTGTCGATAGGAAGGGAACTGTCAGGAGAAAGCGGCGCCAAGCCATTATGACTATATAGCACTTGGAAGGGATCGGGAATCTGAAATGGGACGGAGGGAAGGAATGGTGTCCAACCACTTGGACGGGCGGGGATTGAACGCCGTCCTGCATGAAGCGAGACCGTCGCTCTACCGTCCAGTCCAAGTGGACTGGGTAAGAGGCAGAAATAAATGGGCAGAGTTTCTTTCGTCTGATGTTCCTGTTCACCTAGCAGTAGGTAAGCACCTGAGCGTTAGACAGCTGCTTCGGGCGGCATCCTGGGAATGTGCGTGTGTGTTCGGGAGAAAAATATCTCCTAGATATGATAGTGGAAAATAGGTCGAGAGTCAGTACATTAGAGAACAGACGATTAGAAAATTGGGTTTCAAGAGCTAGCGGCTTGATCCTGCAGACACATATAGTAAATACACACACACACACACACACACACACACACACACACACACACACACACACACACACACACACACACACACACACACACACACACACACACACACACACACACACACACACACACACACACACACACACACACACACACACACACACACACACACACACACACTGTACTTATCTTAAGTAATTCAGGCAGTACTTACCGGAGGCCTCTAATATCATTTCCCTTCACAAGAGGACAAAACAGTAAGGCGGAGGAAGAGAGAACTGTAGGAGCAATCACAGGATATCCTCATTGGTTTTTCTTATTGAAGACTATGGAGATAAATGAGAGAGAGAGAGAGAGAGAGAGAGAGAGAGAGAGAGAGAGAGAGAGAGAGAGAGAGAGAGAGAGAGAGAGAGAGAGAGAGAGAGAGAGAGAGAGAGAGAGAGAGAGAGAGAGAGAGAGAGAGAGAGAGAGAGAGAGAGAGAGAGAGAGAGAGAGAGAGAGAGAGAGAGAGAGAGAGAGAGAGAGAGAGAGAGAGAGAGAGAGAGAGAGAGACATATACACATAAACTGGAAATATAAACGAGAAAGCTTGACATAATAGTGATAACGAAGCAGTGTACATGAGCTGTAAATCACAGTAATTTACATAATGCTTGGTATGGCCCTCACCAACTAGGTAGAGCGGAGAGTTAGTTCAGGAAAACCTGAACATTGCTGCAGCACACACACACACACACACACACACACACACACACACACACACACACACACACACACACACACACACACACACACACACACACACACACACACACACACAACAACAACAACAACAACAACAACCATTTACTCCCCCGTCACCTGTTCCACTCACTGGCCTAAACCTCCCTTCTCGTCCCCATCCTATCCCATCCCTGTTCTCCTTCTTCAATTACCCCATTTCCCTTAAACCTCCCCACCGCACATCGATCCCTACCTCTCCCCTTCCATATCTCCCCCCCCCACCCACCCTTTCCCCTTGCATAAATCCTCCTCCTCCCCTCTTCCCTCCCTCCCCCCCCCCCTATCCTTCCCCACACGGCAGATCAGCTCATTAACTGCCCTATCACCCCGTGTCGACGACACACACTTCCTCTCCTCTAGCCATTATGACATGGAAAAAGGTTAAGGATGTCCTTGAGGCGGGAAGGATGGAAGAGGGAGAGGGATACCAAATGGAAGGGCGGTGAAGAAGGAAGAGAACGGAAGGAATGTAATGGGTTAGGACGTAATTTGCATCAGTCGTTGAGGGTTGTTGTTGTTAAAGATTCGCTACTTGGAACAAGCAGTTCCAAGCAGCACGGGCTATGGTGAGCCCGTAATCGTTGAGGGGGTTGCAGGCGGGCTGTGCATGAAGGCAATTATAGAGCACAAGGAGTGACTGCCCCGCCTGTCGTCTCACCAGGATGCCACGGCCCAGAGACCAGAAGAACCAGGTCATTAGAGAGAGGAAAACATTTCGTAATATATCATTACGACTTACGTGGGAAATGACGAGGTGAAGTGTGTGAGGGCGTACAATAAGGATGCAGAAGACAATTGCTCACATGGAAGAATGCTGATAACAATGATATGATGATGATGATATCATATGATATCTCTCAGATGATATACAGCATCAGAAATAATAGCAGGCGAGAAGGAGCGCCTCGCCTCGCTGACCACATGTAGGATGGGGACATAATGACAGTAATACATTACAATACACGACAAGAATACATTACAATACATCACAACAATACGACACAAAAATACAACATCACTCCAATACATTACAATACAACATCACTCCAATACAACATACAGGCCAGTGTTTCAAGTTTCAGACAAACAATGTGACAAGCGTCGCACTATCTTCAACTCCACCATAATATTTTGAATCCCAAAACTGTTCTGGAAGACGGAAAATATTAACATAGTTTACGTCAGAGTGCTCACAATAACACAATGAGCTGTGATAAGCGAGACATGGGCGTGTTGCAGGTGTCCCGGGAACCACCGGCCATGGTTGGTGTGCAGCGTGATGAGTGCAGCTGACACTGCCTCCTTGAGTGCAGCTGACACTGCCTCCTTGAGTGCAGCTGACACTGCCTCCTTGAGTGCAGCTGACACTGCCTCCTTGAGTGCAGCTGACACTGCCTCCTTGAGTGCAGCTGACACTGCCTCCTTGAGTGCTCGCGTCGTCTTAGGAAATAAGAGAGAAAGCCAACAGCTGACATCTGAAGCTCGTGAAGTTTCTTTTTTTTCAGTTTTTAATGTTATTTGTGTAGAGGTACTTTTTCCCTCCAGTGTAGTACAGCAGGTGACGGACAGAGGTACTTTTTCCCTTCAGTGTAGTACAGCAGGTGACGGACAGAGGTACTTTTTCCCTCCAGTGTAGTACAGCAGGTGACGGACAGAGGTACTTTTTCCCTCCAGTGTAGTACAGCAGGTGACGGACAGAGGTACTTTTTCCCTTCAGTGTAGTACAGCAGGTGACGGACAGAGGTACTTTTTCCCTCCAGTGTAGTACAGCAGGTGACGGACAGAGGTACTTTTTCCCTCCAGTGTAGTACAGCAGGTGACGGACAGAGGTACCTTTCCCTCCAGTGTAGTACAGCAGGTGACGGACAGAGGTACCTTTCCCTCCAGTGTAGTACAGCAGATGACGGACAGAGGTACTTTTTCCCTCCAGTGTAGTACAGCAGGTGACGGACAGAGGTACCTTTCCCTCCAGTGTAGTACAGCAGGTGACGGACAGAGGTACCTTTCCCTCCAGTGTAGTACAGCAGGTGACGGACAGAGGTACCTTTCCCTCCAGTGTAGTACAGCAGGTGACGGACAGAGGTACTTTTTCCCTCCAGTGTAGTACAGCAGGTGACGGACAGAGGTACCTTTCCCTCCAGTGTAGTACAGCAGGTGACGGACAGAGGTACCTTTCCCTCCAGTGTAGTACAGCAGGTGACGGACAGAGGTACCTTTCCCTCCAGTGTAGTACAGCAGGTGACGGACAGAGGTACTTTTTCCCTCCAGTGTAGTACAGCAGGTGACGGACAGAGGTACCTTTCCCTCCAGTGTAGTACAGCAGGTGACGGACATGTTGTGTGGGGTATTACAGTGACGGGCACCTGAGGGGTATGTGTTGTTGTTACGATGCAAGTGTGAACATGCCCTGCTGCTCTCAGCCTCCTACATCATCTTCCCTCTTATCCCCTCACACTTAACCTCTCCCTACCGTCCCCCCCCCCACCACACATCCTACCCCCAGATCCCGGCTACTCCTACGTGAACTAAACCGTGACCACATCTCTACTTTCACTTCTCTCCATCCGTGTCTCCCTCCACACCATTATCACTCTCACTTTCCCCATCCGTGGCTCTCCTCCCTCTTCTCTACCGCCAGTCCTCCCCACCCATGTCTCCATTTCTTGCTAACCAGCGTCAACCATCCCCACCAATATCTGCTCTCTCTCTCCTCCTCCAATATCTCCCCCCCCCCTCCCTCACCACATAGGTATTCACAAATGATGACTTTCTCCAGCTTCAGGTGTACGACAACGGGTAATTGTTAATGTACTCTCACTCGAGGAAGAGCCAGCTGACACCAGCCTGTTTTCCTGTGTTCTGTCTTCAAGACCAAAATTCCCCCTCCCTCACCACTGGCACTTGTATACACAAGTGATAACTTTCTCCAACTCTGTGATATAATTTCTATGAACAACTGTACCATAGAGGCGTTGTACCCATGAGTGCACTGCCGCTAAGTGCTGCACAATAGGTATTGTATCCAAATGGTACAATGACCCATTGGTCTGTATCAACCTTAGCAGCATACAGCACACGTCTCTCCTGACATCAGAGATGAAATAACTCTTTGATGATTTTCGTCGATCTGCGCTTAACTTTTCTGCGGTGTAGTTATGTCTTAACAATGGGCAAAGTTTCTTTCACCCTATGCCCCTGTTACCTAGCAGTAAAATAGGTACCTGGGTGTTAGTCAGCTGTCACGGGCTGCTTCCTGGGGGTGGAGGCCTGGTCGAGGACCGGGCCGCGGGGACACTAAAAGCCCCGAAATCATCTCAAGATAACCTCAAGATGTCTTTTTATAGACGAGGCCTCCATGCTTAGAGACACTAGTCCAGCTAAATGACCACTTACCTTTCCTTCAAATCAAAGCCTTGTTTGATTATTTCTAGAGTGTTATTTAGGTTCTTGTTTTTACGGCAGCTCCTACTTGCTGAGCAGTTATAAATGTCTGGTTTACCATTACCTCGTAGTCCTTTTGTTATTCTGTCTGTTGTGGTGCGTATATTATGATTATGAATTATATGTAAGATGAAGTTTTTTTGAAGTGTCTCCAGCAGGAGCAGCGACTAGGTATGCAACAGAACCTGCTGGGAGGTCTCCTAGTACAAATGGCTAGGACGAATTTAGTACAATTTGCTAGGATGAATCTAGTACAATTTGCTAGGACGAATCTAGTACAATTTGCTAGGACGAATCTAGTACAATTGACTAGGACGAATCTAGTACAATTTGCTAGGATGAATCTAGTACAATTGACTAGGACGAATCTAGTACAATTTGCTAGGATGAATCTAGTACAACTGGCTAGGACGAATCTAGTACAATTGGCTAGGAATGAGTCGAGAACAAATCTCGACTCATAATCATGAATCTCGGGTTCAATTCCTAGGCGGGATAGAAATGTTGGGCACATTTCCTGCCACATAATGCCTCAGTTCACCTAGCAATAAATACGTTCCCGGGACGTGGTGGGTTGCATCCTGGGGAGGGTCAGTCGTTTGATCTTGCAGGAACCTCAATACAAGACTAAGGTATATATATATATATACAAGGCTTCCAATCCCAGATAAAACGTTTCTCCAGCTTGAGGAGAATTTTCTTCAAAATGTTAGCCCTTAAACCAATAAAAATAGAAATTTTCTGTCACAATAAATTTACAAAGAAAACGGTCTAATTATTGGGTACCTTTAATAATACAAGATAGCCAGAAGATATAAAAATTTACTTAAATTTACCTGATCTACTTTGGTGACCTCGAAGTGGAGAGGAACCCGTCGGCTTGTTAAAAGTTCCCCCATTGTTCCTGCGGACTATTTCCAGAATGAATTAGAAATGAAATACTGTTTTGGCATTTATGGCTTCGTCAGATTGCTCTCTCTCCTATATCAAATTCAAATGTTTATTCAGGTAAAAGTACATACATAGAAGAATAGTTACAAACACAATATTGGATTTATAGATAGAGCTAGTACATACAATACCTAAAGTCAATAATACGCACAGCGTTTCGGGCAAGGTGTGGGGAAAAGACACTTATACTAAAACTTAATACTAATTGATTTTAAAGTATAAATTGTGTTGAAAAAACGAATAAAAAAGGGGGGGAGAACATGGCAAAAATCAGAAATTATACAAGTTGGTCAACAAACAGCAGTTTTTGAAAATAACAAAACATAGGTTGACATTTAGAGGGTAAGGTTGGTTACATGGAGTTTATTAGGTAGTACTTAGTTTTTTTCTTGAACTGGTTGAGAGAGGTACAGCCTTTGACATGATTGGGAAGGTCATTCCACATTCTGGGTCCCTTGATTTGTAGAGCATTTCTAGTTTGGTTAAAGCGCACTTTTGGGACATCAAATAGGTATTTGTTTCTGGTGTGGTACCCATGGGTTCTGTTACAACCTTCTAGGAAGCATTGAAGGTCAGGATTGGCATTACAGTTCAGAGTTTTAAATATATAGAGTACACATGAGAGGATGTGCAGTGACTTAATATCTAACATATTTAAAGATTTAAGTAAGGGTATCGAATGCTGTCTGAGGCCAGAGGTAGATATTGTTCTAATAGCAGCTTTGTGTTGAGTAATTAGAGGACGTAAATGATTTTGGGTAGAAGAACCCCAAGCACAAATACCATAATTGAGATAAGGATAGAGCGTCGCCAGGGCAGGGCGAGGTACATAATATCTGATCTTAGAAAGAATGCCAACAGTTTTAAAGACTTTTTTATTGCTATATTTTGAATGTGACCCTGGAAATTCAGCTTGTTATCGATGAGGACACCAAGGAATTTACCATCTACTTTGTTACTACTTTGGATATTGTTTATTCTTAATTTAATGTGATATGAGGATTTATTACCAAACAAAATACAGAAGGTTTTGTCAATATTAAGGGTGAGTTTGTTAACAGTTAGCCGAACATGGACTTTATTTAGTTCAGTATTCGCTGTAACATTCAGAGCAAAAGGGCCAGGACTGGAGAAAATGAAGGTTGTGTCATCAGCAAATAAAATTGGTTTGAGATGTTGAGAGGCATTTGGAAGGTCATTAGTGTAGATGAGAAAGAGGAGAGGGCCAAGTATGCTGCCCTGTGGAACACCAATGTTGATGGGTAGGGTGGGAGAAATGGAATTATTCACAAAAACATACTAGAGCCTGTCACTAAGGTAAGACTGAAGGTATTGGAGGGCCCCACCCACCAGACGACCCACTCACCCACCAGACGACCCACTCACCTACCAGACGACCCACTCACCCTCACCAGCTGGTTTACATCCCCTGCGACCTTCACTGGACTAATAAGAACAGTTAAACACAGAACAGCTTTTTTGTGTCCCACAAATAACATCTTCTCCCCAGAGATGTCCCTCCCCAGGGTGGATCCCTCCCCAGGGTGGATCCCTCCCCAGGGTGGATCCCTCCCCAGGGTGGATCCCTCCCCAGGGTGGATCCCTCCCCAGGGTGGATCCCTCCCCAGGGTGGATCACCCCCCAGGGTGGATCCCTCCCCAGGGTGGATCCCTCCCCAGGGTGGATCACCCCCCAGGGTGGATCACCCCCCAGGGTGGATCCCTCCCCAGGGTGGGTCTCCCGCCACTGATGGATCATGTACCACACCATAATCAGTGCCACCTAAAGAAGCCACCGAGTACTGACCAAGACGAGCACAATGATACTGAATTATAAGAAGAGGAATCAAGTATATATTTAATACTTTTTTTTCCTGTGTTGCAAGGCAGGGAGGGAACTAGGACTGGCTTCAGCCAGGGCCACGCCCATCGTTGCTATGCGTCTCTACCCGGGGATGTCTGGCGGGGCCCCTAACCCCGGGGAAGTCTGGCGGGGCCCCTAACCCCGGGGAAGTCTGGCGGGGCCCCTAACCCCGGGGGATGTCTGGTGGGCCCCTAACCCCGGGGAACTCTGGTGGGCCCCTAACCTCGGGGGATGTCTGGTGGACCCCTAACCCGTTACCTACGTACTCATCAATCAATCAAAACATTCGCAGTAAATTCTTGCGTATTTATTTTGTTAAACAAAAGGCCCCGGCTACCAGTTTGCTTTGTTGATGCAGGAAGTGATCTTCTTGGTATTGTTATTAACAAGCTTAGGCAGGCGAGGAGTCACAATAACGTGGCTAAAGTAAGTTGACCAGACCACACATTAGAAGGTGATGGGACGACGACGTTTCGGTCCGACCTGGACCATTCTCGAGTCGATCAACAATGGATCGATTTGAGAATGGTCCAGGACGGACCGAAACGTCGTCGTCCCTTCACCTTCTAGTGTGTTGTCTGGTCAATAAGCTTAGGTACACACAGCAATGTATTTCTTTCTACACTATTCTATATGAGGGATTACGGAAAGATCTCATAGATCAAGAGCTAGTTATATATCTGTGGGTGGTGTTTATTATTTATATCATTGTTTAATGGTGCGTGGTTAGTTATACAACAAGTTAGCTAGGCATGCGTGTTCCAGTTAGTAATTATTTGCCAAATATTCAGTGTTTATTCAATTTATTCACTTACAAAAAATTATTAATAATCTGGTCGGGTTCGCCAGAATTCGAAAGGGAACAGCTTTGCCAGGGTCATATTCAGACCCCATTACGATTGTTGGCCCTGCCCGCCAGCTACACGGGTAAATACTTTCCAGCCAAACTTTTCACAACAATTTTTTGATATAGTAATATGTTCTCTAATTGATTTATCTCTTATATATGCTCACCTCGGGTAAATGTATATAACTTTTTTGCTGTCAGTAATTTGTCCGTACTAGCATAAAACCAACCCATCCTCCGAATTGACATTACATTTTCTTACTGTTGAAAACAGTGCATAATTGCACTTACGGGGGTGTTACATTTACCCAACCCCCTCCCCCGATTTAATTCTCCTCGTTTTCTGTTAAGACACTCAGATATTTAGGAAGAAGTTTTTACTTTTAATTAGCTACATACAAGTTTTAAATATTAGGAATTTCTTTTTCAGATTCATTAAACAATATAGATTTTATACAAAATTATAAAATATCTTGAGTTACTTTACAAGTTGTTGATATATTTTAGTTTTGTTTTATTAGTTTTATAAAACTGTAATATCAATACAGCTATAGATTAAGTACTAATTGTAATTAAGAAGCAATAAAATTATTATCTTCAAAAACTAAGACGGTTAGGTAAGGTTGTGGTTTTCTATTCAGTTTTTCAGGTAAGCTCAAATATTCACAATATATTTGACAGTACGATTTAATACTAAGTGAAAATAAGAACAATTCCTAACTGCTATGAATAGTACATAATTGCACTTATTTGTCTTCTTACATTTACCACCCCATTTTTGGAGGACCGGCTGCATAAAACAGACAGAGAAAACCACTGCCATTTATCAGTTAGAGGGTAACTATACTTTTTTTAATATTTCACGCCACTGAGCTCCTCTTACTGCCGACCGCCCACATATTGGACAGAGACAGACCCACACACAGACAGTTGATGGATGGATAAACGAACAGGTGGATGAATAAATGGATGGATAAATGGATGTATACATTGATGGAGGTATAGACACGTGAATAGATGGATGGATAGACGGATAGATAGGTGGAAGGATAGATGAATAGTGTGATGGATAGATGGATTACTAGAGTGATGGATAAGCGGATAGCCAGATGAGTTGGTGGATGAATAGATGGATAGATAGATAGGTGGATAGATAGATGGATGGATAGATGGATGGATAGTTATATGGATAAATGGACAGATTGAGGGATGGAACTTTAGATGAATGGGTAAATGAATACATTAGTGATGTGTAAATAGATGGCCTCACCCAGCTTTCCAAGATGACCCATGTTGGGTAGGGGAGTGTCAAAGGCCAGTCGGTGTTGGCCTAAGAGAAATGCTTTAGGAAATATTGGCATATATAAAGATTTTTGATTTTCTCAGTTGGTGGCATCTGTTGTTACCTGGCAACATCAGTAAAACATTGCTATTTTATATGATGATGTCACTAAACATAGCAGACCACGTCAAGACGGGAGTGATATCAAATACATCTATGGGAAGCAGTTCAGGCAACAGGTTTGCACTTTTTTTGAGGTACGTTAAACACAAAGGAAAAATACATATTTACATTTCATCTGTTTATTTCCCAGAAAATATTTCATCTACATTGTCATGATTTTTCTGTATTTTCTTTCTTAAGACAAGAAAATATGTTTTATAGAGACACCAAATATATGGCGATGGCGTGAAGAAGATATTAAGGTGTTTATGAACAATGTGAACATATTGTGATCAAATAGAGTAAAGGAAACATTTACACAGAAAAGTATGATTCTTGGAGAGGAGCACCTCAACGACTGCAAGACGGGAAGGGAAGGTCATCTGGAGCGCTGTGGTCGGGTCTAATATTCTGATGGCTTCTGGAGGAGGTGTCCGTCGGAGAGGACTATTCCAGCGGGTCCGTTCAGATCCAGGAGGTGAGCATGTCGAAGTGTCCAGTAACATGTCACTAGACGCGGTACAGACCCGATGTCAACTGGACGTTCTTGCCAGATTTAGTCACGATACCGGATGCTCCGATGGCGACAATATCATGGGAGAAGTCCCCTGAGAAGGCGTCGACGGTGCCATCAGCTCGTACAATACCAGAGTAACCAACGCTGCCCTCAGGACGAGTAAATCCAGCATAATCTCGCCTCACTCTGTGGAGGTTACTGTCGAGCTGCACATTCTTGCCAGACTTTGTCACGATACCGGAAGGTCCGATGGCGACAATATCATGGGAGAAGTCCCCTGAGAAGGCGTCGACGGTGCCATCAGCTCGCACAATACCCGAGTAGCCAACGCTGCCCTCAGGACGAGTAAATCCAGCATAATAAGCTCGCCTCACCCTGTGGAGGTTACTGTCGAGCTGCACATTAGCTCCAGACTTGGTCACGATCCCAGAGGGTCCGATGGCCACAATGTCACGGGTGAAGTCGCCTGTGAAGCCTTCGATGGTGCCATCTCTGCGCACAATACCAGAGAGGCCGATGCTACCAGCAGGGACCACCCACCCCGGGTTGGAGTAGGTGGGGAGGGCGCTCGCCGCTGCCAACAATGCTGAGACCAAAATCTGCACAAACAACAATCACATAATATATTATGCACTATTTTCTAAAATTATTTGTTAGGCACAAGATTGAGAGCTTACATTTGTTTAAAGAATATATAAAGCAAGTAGGTACATTAGTCGTGGTACTCACCAAGAACGTCATAACTGCTGGCGAGGATTGTCTGTGCTGGAGGAGAGTCGAGTTGTGTGTTTCTGACCACACCCGCTGTGCCTTATATACCCGCTGGCCCCACCTCTGTCCTCCAACCAACACCTGGATGATATTGCTTACGCTAGCCCAAGGTCTCGACTGGTTGTAAGGTCGACCGCTGTTGACAGAGAACACCATATTTTGAACATCACAGTGGTCCGACCAGATTGACTGATTGATATAGATTAAGCCACCCAAGAGGTGGCACGGGCATGAATAGCCTGCAAGTAGAGGCTGTTTGGAGTCATTACCAATACCAGGAGCAGATACTGTAGATCTGTGGATGGATGAGGTCTTCATGGTCGCTCGCAGTTTATGTCCTGCAGGAGGCTAGGCTGGTCGGGTAGGTGGCTTATGGATGGATGCGTCGCGTGTCGTCTACTGTCCTCAGCTTAATTCGGCGTTTCTTCGTCGTGCCGTCGACCGCGTTGTCGTCGGGGTCGTCGTGGAATTCCAGCTGTCCGTCGGGGTAGATCTTGCAGTACTCGGGGTCGTAGTATTCCTTGCGTAGTACTGAGTAGTCGATGCAGTACTGTATGGTTTCGGCGTCCATATTCCTTGAAGCTCCGGAGTCAGCTGAAGTGTGGGAGGAGTGCAGCCTAAGGTGGACCGACCCGATGACCTTGTACTTATGTACACTTCTGCCCCCGACCACATGGTCGAGTAGAAGGCGTAAAATGGAGAAGTATTCGTTACGTAGATCACAGACTTCTTGTACAGCACCACACTTGACCTTGCTATTCTAATGCGATGATCATTTTCATGCAACACTTGCTATTCAGAGCAAATGCTTGCTATTCTGAGGAAACACTTGCTGTTTTGATGCAATTCGTGCCATAAAGATGCAGTTCGTGCCCTAATGATGCAACTCTTGCAATAATGATGAAACGCTTGCCATTTCCATGCAATGCTTACCAATTTGATGCAAAGCTTGCCATTTTGATGCAAAGCTTGCCATTTTCATGCAAAGCTTGCCATTTTGATGCAAAACTTGCCATTTGATGCAATGCTTCCTATTTTGACGCAATACTTACTTTTTTAATACAACGCTTGCCATTTTGATGTAGTTCTTCCCATTTTTCATGCAACAATTGCCATTTTGATGAAATACTTGCCATTTTGATGCAATGCTTGCCATAGTGGTGCAACATTTGCAATTTTACTGTAACACTTGCCATTTTGAAGCAATGCTTGTCATTTCCAGATAACATTTGTCATTTTGATGCAATGCTTAGGATGTTGATGTAATGCTTGCGATAACAAGTTACTTGCGACAGGTTACCTTGACAGAAAATATAACTGTCATAACTATCGACAAAATAAAGTATATACTTTTGTACTATTTGCCTTGTGACCAATTTCGTTGCTCCCAGATATTAGACATATTGCTGAAGTGTAATATATTGTCCAATCAAAAAACAAATCTTTTATGGCATAATAACTTAAAGGCGTGAACAACCTATGAAAAATACAAAATCTTCTCCCTATCTCTCACATAAAACAGACCACTCCTTCCAAACCTTCAAAGGTTTCTCAAGCCAATGCCATTCATCAGAGTTAGAGGGTAATTATAATTTATTTTAGTATTTCACACCACTGAGCTCCTCTTACTGCCGACCACCCACACATTGGACTGAGACAGACAGACACACAGACAGTTGATGGATGGATAAATGAACAGGTAGATGAATAATGGATGGATAGATGGATGTATAGATCGATAGAGGTATAGATAGACAGATGACTAGATGAATGGATGGATAGACGGATAGCCAGATGAGTAGGTGGATGGATAGAAAGATGAATAGGTGGATGGAGAGATGAATAGGTGGATGGATAGAGAGATGAATAGGTGGATGGATAGAGAGATGAATAGGTGGATGGATAGAGAGATGAATAGGTGGATAGATAGATGGATGGATTGATAGTTATATGGATAAATGGACAGATTGATGGATGGATATTTAGATGAATTGTAAATGAATAGATAAATGAATGTGTAGGTAGATAGATAGATTGACATATAAAAAGATGGATAAATGGATGGATGGATAGACGAATAGATATAGATGAATATATGGGTAGATGGATAGCTTAATAGATAGATAGATTAATAAATCGACGGATAGATTACTATATGAATAAATAAGATGCATAGATATATGCATAGAGGATAGATTAGTAGATAGATGGACTGATAAGATGGACAGATAGATTGATAAGATAGATAGATGGATTGATAAGATGGATAGTTGGATTGATAAGATGAATAGAGAGACAGATGTGACACAGACAGACAGAACCAGACAACTCCGGGTACCTCCCTAGTCTATATCCATAAAATAGAATGTATATCTGTGTCTGTCCGAGGTTGGAGACCAGACGCTCGCGGCTAGCCTCATATAACTTTCCAAAAAGACTCATATTGGGTAGGGGAGTGTCAAAAGCCAGTCGGTGTTGGCCCAGGATAAAAATGGCTTTAGGAAATATTGGCATTTATAAAGATTTTTGATTTTCTCAGTTGGTGGCATCTGTTGTTACCTGGCAACATCAATAAAACATTGTTATTTTATATGATGTTGTCACTAAACATAGCAGACCACGTCATGATGGGATTGACATCAAATACATCCATGGGAAGCAGTTCAGGCAGCAGGTTTATACTTTTCTTGAGGTACGTTAAACACAAAGGAAAAATACATATTTATATTTCATCTATTTATTTCGCAGAAAATATGTCTTTAGTTACATTATAATGATATTTGTATTGTTCTTTTAAGACAAGAAAATATGTTTTATAGAGACACCAAATATATGGCGATGGCGTGAAGAAGATATTAAGGTGTTTATGAACAATGTGAACATATTGTGATCAAATAGAGTAAAGGAAACATTTACACAGAAAAGTATGATTCTTGGAGAGGAGCACCTCAACGACTGCAAGACGGGAAGGGAAGGTCATCTGGAGCGCTGTGGTCGGGTCTAATATTCTGAAGGCTTCTGGAGGAGGTGTCCGTCGGAGAGCACTATTCCAGCGGGTCCGTTCAGATCCAGGAGGTGAGCATGTCGAAGTGTCCAGTAACATGTCACTAGACGCGGTACAGACCCGATGTCAACTGGACGTTCTTGCCAGACTTAGTCACGATACCGGATGCTCCGATGGCGACAATATCATGGGAGAAGTCCCCTGAGAAGGCGTCGACGGTGCCATCAGCTCGCACAATACCCGAGTAACCAACGCTGCCCTCAGGACGAGTAAATCCAGCATAATCTCGCCTCACCCTGTGGAGGTTATTGTCGAGCTGCACATTCTTGCCAGACTTTGTCACGATACCGGAAGGTCCGATGGCGACAATATCATGGGAGAAGTCCCCTGAGAAGGCGTCGACGGTGCCATCAGCTCGCACAATACCCGAGTAGCCAACGCTGCCCTCAGGACGAGTAAATCCAGCATAATAAGCTCGCCTCACCCTGTGGAGGTTACTGTCGAGCTGCACATTCTTGCCAGACTTTGTCACGATACCGGAAGGTCCGATGGCGACAATATCATGGGAGAAGTCCCCTGAGAAGGCGTCGACGGTGCCATCAGCTCGCACAATACCCGAGTAGCCAACGCTGCCCTCAGGACGAGTAAATCCAGCATAATAAGCTCGCCTCACCCTGTGGAGGTTACTGTCGAGCTGCACATTAGCTCCAGACTTGGTCACGATCCCAGAGGGTCCGATGGCCACAATGTCACGGGTGAAGTCGCCTGTGAAGCCTTCGATGGTGCCATCTCTGCGCACAATACCAGAGAGGCCGATGCTACCAGCAGGGACCACCCACCCCGGGTTGGAGTAGGTGGGGAGGGCGCTCGCCGCTGCCAACAATGCTGAGACCAAAATCTGCACAAACAACAATCACATAATATATTATGCACTATTTTCTAAAATTATATGTTAGGCACAAGATTGAGAGCTTACATTTGCTTAAAGAATATATAAAGCAAGTAGGTACATTAGTCGTGGTACTCACCAAGAACTTCATAACTGCTGGCGAGGATTGTCTGTGCTGGAGGAGAGTCGAGTTGTGTGTTTCTGACCACACCCGCTGTGCCTTATATACCCGCTGGCCCCACCTCTGTCCTCCAACCAACACCTGGATGATATTGCTTGCGCTAGCCCAAGGTCTCGACTGGTTGTAAGGTCGACCGCTGTTGACAGAGAACACCATATTTTGAACATCACATTGGACGACCCGATTGACTGATTGATAGAGATCAAGCCACCCAAGAGGAGGCACGGGCATGAATAGCCTGCAAGTAGAGGCTGTTTGGAGCCATTACCAATACCAGGAGCAGATACTGTAGATCTGTGGATGGATGAGGTCTTCATGGTCGCTCGCAGTTTATGTCCTGCAGGAGGCTAGGCTGGTCGGGTAGGTGGCTTATGGATGGATGCGTCGCGTGTCGTCTACTGTCCTCAGCTTAAGGCGTTTCTTCGTCGTGCCGTCGAGCGCGTTGTCGTCGGGGTCGTCGTGGAATTCCAGCTGTCCGTCGGGGTAGATCTTGCAGTACTCGGGGTCGTAGTATTCCTTGCGTAGTATTGAGAGGTCGATGCAGTACTGTATGGTTTCGGCGTCCATATTCCTTGAAGCTCCGGAGTCAGCTGAAGTGTGGGAGGAGTGCAGCCTAAGGTGGACCGACCCGATGACCATGTACTTATGTACACTTCTGCCCCCGACCACATGGTCGAGTAGAAGGCGTAAAATGGAGAAGTATTCGTTACGTAGATCACAGACGTCTTGTACAGCACCACACTTGACCTTGCTATTCTAATGCGATGCTTGTCATTTTCAGGCAACACTTGCTATTCTATGGGAACACTTGCTATTTTGATGCAATGCGTGCCATAATAATACAACGCTTCCCATTGTTATGCAACTCTTGACATTTTAATGCAATGCTTGCCACTTTGAAGCATCTTTTGTCAATTTGATGCAATGCTTAGGATGTTGATGTAAAGCTTGCGATAACAAGTTACTTGCGACAGGTTACCCTGACAGAAAATATAACTGTCATAACTATCGACAAAATAAAATATATGCTTTTGTACTATTTGCCTTGTGACCAATTTTGTTGCTCTCAGATATTAGACATATTGCTGAAGTGTAATATATTGTCCAATCAAAAAACAAATCTTTAATGGCATAATACCATAAAGGCGTGAACAAGAAACCAATGAAAATACAGAATCTTCTCCCAGTCTCTACTTGTGTAAAGGAGGAAATGTATATGTTTATCTCTCAGAATGTTTGGTAATATGTTTATTGTTTGTGATGTGTGTCTATGTATGTATTAACACGATGTACTGAACGGGGTGAGAATAGCTTGAGTTACCTCATCTCTTTGTGTGTATTTTACCTCAATAAATTTATTTCAATTTCAATTTCAATTTCTCCTTATCTCCGTCGCTCCACCCCTAATATCCCCCCCATCCCCCATCAATCTCTGGTTAGACTCTCTCCTTTCCCCCATATCCTCGATATCCCATGATCGCTCCCCCAATCCCCGCCCTCTCATCTACCCCGCCTAATTCTCCCAATCCCCCCATGCACCCATATTGACTCTCCCACGGCAACCCTCCAAATCAACCAATCCCCACTACCTGTGTCATAAGTCTGATTATGAATACCAAACTGACACAAGACGAGTGGCGATCAACTGACCTTTAATACCACCAATAAAATATCTTATTCTCTTTGGGCAAGACAGTTATTGGGTCCCATCCCCGAGGTGGGCCAGCGGGTATATAAGGCTGAGTGGGTGTGGTCAGGAGCACACACCTTGACTGTCCTCCTCCACAGACACTTCGCCAGCAGCCATGAGGTTCTTGGTCAGTATCACCACTCAAGATATACACAAAGAGGTGCTTCACGCCTCTCCCTGTGTATACACTGAGAATTTACTACAGTACTCTTGCTGGTTAATCAGTAAGCTATTGTGTTATCCTTATATTATACTATATTATATATATATATATATATATATATATATATATATATATATATATATATATATATATATATATATATATATATAATGTCGTGCCTAATAGCCAGACCGCACTACACGGCCTAGTATGCAAGGCACGATTTGCCTAATAGGCAGTGATTTTTATTAGTTTCAAAAATTTGTTTCCAATTGGTTTACTTGAATTAATATTTTACATTATATTAGGAACATGAATGCCCTTTGAGGCAGCTCTTGTACTTGTTGATAGGTAATATATCTGGTTAACTAAATTTAGAAAATAATACATTGTACGTTATATGATTGTTTTTTGTGCAGATTTTGGTCTCAGCATTGTTGGCAGCGGCGAGCGCCCTCCCCACCTACTCCAACCCGGGGTGGGTGGTCCCTGCTGGTAGCATCGGCCTCTCTGGTATTGTGCGCAGAGATGGCACCATCGAAGGCTTCACAGGCGACTTCACCCGTGACATTGTGGCCATCGGACCCTCTGGGATCGTGACCAAGTCTGGAGCTAATGTGCAGCTCGACAGTAACCTCCACAGAGTGAGGCGAGCTTATTATGCTGGATTTACTCGTCCTGAGGGCAGCGTTGGTTACTCTGGTATTGTGCGAGCTGATGGCACCGTCGACGCCTTCTCAGGGGACTTCTCCCATGATATTGTCGCCATCGGACCTTCCGGTATCGTGACAAAGTCTGGCAAGAATGTGCAGCTCGACAGTAACCTCCACAGAGTGAGGCGAGATTATGCTGGATTTACTCGTCCTGAGGGCAGCGTTGGTTACTCTGGTATTGTGCGAGCTGATGGCACCGTCGACGCCTTCTCAGGGGACTTCTCCCATGATATTGTCGCCATCGGAGCATCCGGTATCGTGACTAAGTCTGGCAAGAACGTCCAGTTGACATCGGGTCTGTATCGCGTCTAGTGACATATTACTGGACACTTCGACATGCTCACCTCCTGGATCTGAACGGACCCGCTGGAATAGTCCTCTCCGACGGACACCTCCTCCAGAAGCCATCAGAATATTAGACCCGACCACAGCGCTCCAGATGACCTTCCCTTCCCGTCTTGCAGTCGTTGAGGTGCTCCTCTCCAAGAATCATACTTTTCTGTGTAAATGTTTCCTTTACTCTATTTGATCACAATATGTTCACATTGTTCATAAACACCTTAATATCTTCTTCACGCCATCGCCATATATATTTGGTGTCTCTATAAAACATATTTTCTTGTCTTAAAAGAACAATACAAATATCATTATAATGTAACTAAAGACATATTTTCTGAGAAATAAATAGATGAAATATAAATATGTATTTTTCCTTTGTGTTTAACGTACCTCAAGAAAAGTGCAAACCTGCTGCCTGAACTGCTTCCCAAGGATGTATTTGATGTCAATCCCATCATGACGTGATCTGCTATGTTTAGTGACAACATCATATAAAATAACAATATTTTACTGATGTTGCCAGGTAACAACAGAAGCCACCAACTGAGAAAATCACTAGGTCTTTATAAATGCCTAAATTTCCTAAAACATTTCTCCTGGACCAACACCGACTGGCCTTTGACACTCCCCCATTCAACATGGGTCATCTTGGAAAGTTGGGTGAGGCTAGCCGCGAGCGTCTGGCCTCCAGCCTCGGGCAAACACAGACATTCTATTATATAAATATAAATTAGAAAGATAATAATCTGAGAATATCTGGTGTTCCTCAGATCTAGTACAATGCAAGATTATAAAGAAGGGGAGACCAGCTTAATGGTACAGCCCGCTCATCAAGCCAGACTGAGGCTGGTTGCCGGTTGGAGAGCACATCGTGCGTTCACAAGAACATCCAAGCATTGTTTTATTTAATGTGGGAGAGGTCGTGGTTGGACGAAGCGCCTAGGTCTACATACCTAGAACCCCGTTCGTGCCTCCAGCGTCATTTTAAACATCGTACCAGGAGGAAATTTGAACTCACTGGGCCAAGTTATTCATGTGGGTCCGTAGAATTACGCAAAACTTCGAAACATTGCGTAAATCAAGATGAAATTAAATATAATTGTTTATTATATTAGTAAAGAATGTGGAAAGTAATAAGCCTAATTTTACTATGAAATATGCTCATATTATAATGAAATAAGACCAGTATACTGACGAGTGACGAAAAAGGAAGTCAGCAATTTGAGCGAATCGTTGGCTTCCTTTTCGTCACCTGCCACTTATTTTCGTGGAATTTTGTTATCAAATGAGATTATTTCCACGGAGAATTAAGCTTATTCATGTTCTACATTCAGGACTATTCTAAATTAAAAATTATTGTCTTTATTTAAGGGAATTACAGCAAGGGGAATTGGATAAATTCAGTGACACTTTTAGAAGGATTTACATGACTTATCTGTCCAATTGAATTAAATAATAAAAATCTGCCAATAAAAAAGTAAATAAACTGAATGAACACTGAATAAGGTGTTTGATAAGATAAGGACGCCACACTAGTGCTACATATTCTAGAACTGTCTGATATATGTGGTAAATAAGGCTGCGAATGAGAAAGATTACTTACTAAAGTTTCTATAGGCAATTATTATGTTAACCAGCCTAGCATACACGCCTGATGATTTGTGTTTGATGTCGGCTTCAGGAGACAGATTCGGTGCAATATCAACCAAAAGGTTTTTTCCTTTCTATTGTAAGAAAGGCCTCTGATTAAGATATTATATCTGTAAGATTACAGTGAATAGGCAAGGTTATTTAGGTTAAAAAATCCAAGAGCAGAAGATGGTTCAATCGCATCCTGCAGATGTGATCCACACAGCCGTACCTCCATAGCAAAAAAACTGGACCTAGTTGGAGGTCATCTGTAGCATCAGGGAGAAGCCTCTGAATGTTGAAGGGTAACAATTCGGCCTTCACAGATGTCCCGGCCTAGTTGTCGTCACAATGTTTTGCATCCTTCGCTTTTTCTTCCTCTTCTCCCTCCTCCTCCACTCTGTACAGTGTTCAGGTTGCGTCTTTTGTAAAGCGGGTGAATTTTTAATGCCGCTTTACATAGTATAATGATGAACTTCATTTACATATCTGATCATTCGTGTGTACAACTTTAAGAGCTCCTGGTAATATAATGAATATACTATATGAATAACTACATAAATAAATAAATAAAAACGAGTCACAGCTCATAAACTCTGGTCTATTAAATCGGAGAAATATATAATAACAACGTGATGGTAATGATCAGGAGAGAACGCTAAGACAATATGAATATGTAGCACTAGGGTGAGAAACAAATACAAGCAGCTAGGACACGAGAATGAACGAAAGGTGCCCAACCACTTAGACCATTGGGGATCGAACGCCGACTCTACACGAGTAAATGGCGTCTTTGTACAGTCCAAGAGTAGGTAAATGAAATGAAAATGAGAGCACAGTAAGGAGTAGGTAAGAGTGTGTTGGCAAGGTAATTGGGGGAGGCGACCACGCCTAAACCAGCCCCTCTTGACATCACTAACCAGTTCTGTGCTCCTCGAGCTCCCGCTACATATTCTTGTCCAACTACTGCCCTTTCGCAAAGGATAGCAAGAGCAAGAACACGAGACATGCATCTTGGATATTGTAGTGGAAGCTCTCCAAGGACCTTGTTTTTGTTTTGTCCATCACTGCAAATTTCCGTTGTATACAAGTGCATCAAATGACCATGGGGCTGCAGGGGAATCTTATTTTCTGCAAAGATTTCCCCGGCTACAACGAATGAAAATAATGGATCATAACGCATCTTAGCGTTCCAGTGAATTAAATAATACTGATGATATATCTAGTCGTCATAATATATTTAGTGTTCTGGTTACAAGGATAGTAGCATACAAACGGCGAGCATCACTGAGTGGGCGTCAAATACCAGAGGTGAGGGATGGTGGGATGGGCAGAGGTGCCAGTGCCGGGGCAGCGAGGCATCATCCACACCCATCTGCCGCACATCATACCCATCCTGCCCCGACCACTCCAAGTCTTACCTACACCATCATAAACAATATTCGCGTATGTTTTAGTTTTGTTTTAATAAATAATACAAGATAAATGTTTAAGATTGTTGTTTCCTCCATCTTTGCTTTAATGTCTCAGCAAGCCAGTGAGACGAACGATCTCAATTACAAGAAAAGCATTTAGCACAAGGACATTCAGGCCTCCGAACCCTGAATACGTGAATTAAAGAATATACAGAGAAACCTTCTAGTGACGCACACCTGTGGTTGATCATGGAGTAGTAGTAAGCCGCGGTGATGGACCCAGTGTTGCCCGCCCGAAGAACCACGGCAACTCTCCCAAACACCCCAGATGAATGAAATGTTATTCCTATGCAATTGTGGTTTGCAATCTATATAATCTGTGCAATAGGGATGGGAAACTGCTCACTACTTCTGGTTATATAAATATATTATATTTATATATATTATTTATATATATATTATTTATATATATATTATATATATATATATATATATATATATATATATATATATATATATATATATATATATATATATATATATATATATATCACTAAGAACTCTTTGACCCGCCCAGGATTCGAACCCATGCCGTCCAGGATCACCCCTAAACGTACACAGTACCGTGACTACCACACCAAATGAGACGATTATTGGTGCGGTGGTCACGGTACTGTGTACGTTTAGGGGTGATCCTGGACGGCATGGGTTCGAATCCTGGCCGGGTCAAAGAGTTCTTAGTGATATATGGCTTGCGCGTTCATGCAGCTTTCTCACATATATATATATATATATATATATATATATATATATATATATATATATATATATATATATATATATATATATATATATATATATATATATATACACATACACACACTCTTCGGGTGTACCCGGGGTTGCCCGTGTCTGCCTGTCCCACGTCTATCCATATATCTATCGACCTATTTTTTTTCCATCTTTCTGTCCATCTATCTATCCACCTGTCTATTCATCTATCTATCTATCCCCTTGTGTCACCCGCCTCTCCCCTTCTCTCCGAAAATATATTAAGAGCCACAAACAACTGTATGGATCTAAGAAATTATACTGTTACGACATGTAACTCCACGTTAATCACACGTAACATTTTACACTTCACTACTTGAAAAGACTGTGAAAATCGCCTAGGAGTATTAGTTGAAAATATTTCATAAAGCACTTAACTTAGGCCTGTCCTGACCAGCCTATGTCCATCCCCAACTCCAGACCATTTCCCCAGTAAATTTGGGTGAGGCTAGCCCAACGTGTCTGGCCTCCAACTTAGGACAGAGTAAAAAACTGTACGCGTGAGTTGGTGTCGGACTTTTTGTCTCATAAAATCTAGATTCTTATTACAAAGTATTCAGATTATGGTAAATAATTCAAAATGCGTGCAATATTACTTATTCATTGGTAAACAAAAATCAAAGGCTGAGAATGATTGTTTGGACACAATGATCATGGCTTGAATGCCACGACACCCGGGGAGGAACCGTTGCTGGCAAAGAGCAGTGGTCTAGCCACACATCATTAGCTTGGCCCGCCTGCATATTTTACAAACAAGGTTTTTGGACGATTGTTGTCATCCCAGGTGGCACGGACAGCAGGCGTCCTTGAAGCCTCATCCTGTCTCCCCCAAATTTTCTCACCACCATCTGTCACATTGACTGTCAGTTGCTCACCACCTCATGCTAAATTAAAATGTCAAATTAAACTGTCAGTTGCTCAACACTACATGTAACCGTTGTTAGGTACAGTCATTTTAGGCCTAATTTTGTATATAAGCATTTTTGTATAAAGTGTATCAGTCACCATTATTATTAACGTAAAGTAACTTGTGTATATAATAAATTCCCTGTAACCTACCTTACCCCTCTAATGTCATCCAATGTCTGTTTTTTTTTTTTTTAAAGCGCTGTTTGTCGACAGAATTGTATTTGTGCTGCTTTTTCAGCTATATTTTCATTCCATGTTTTCATTTTACTCTTTATGCTCAATTAGTATTAAACTTTAGTCATTTAAGTTTAAGTTTTTTATGGCCGAAACGCTTCGCGTAATAGTGGCTTTAGGCATTGTATGTACTAGCCCTAACTATTAATCCATCACTCTTTGTAAAATCTCTTTTATGTATGTACCTTACCTAAATAAACATTTTGATTTTGATTTTGATATTTTTTTGCCTTTGTGTAAAGCCAAGTGGTTCAGGGTTTCTTGTCATTAATTATTAATTATTATTTTCTGTACAATTCAAGTCAATTTTTGTTAAGTTTTGGTAAAGTAAAATATTTAAAGGGTTTCTTTTCTTGTTTATTTCCTGTGACTTACACACCGTAAAGGATTGGCAGTTTTATTTCATTTTGGTTTTATTAATGTGCGTTTGGCACAGAACACCTGCCAGGATAGTAGCTGCGGTATCACCGAGCACGTCACACTATGCTAAAGCTTTTGATACGCTTTAAAAGATTAGGAAGAAAATTACAGGTACGTGGAATAATTAGTACAATACTAGAATGGATAAAACAATAGTTAAAACAAAGGGTCGTGCTAAACGGGAATGAATCTGACTTGAGAAATGTGGTGAGTAGGGTACCATTTTGGGGCCAACCCCTTTTTTGTCATATACATCAATGACATAGATGAAGCTATTACAAACCACGTCATCAAATTTTCAGATGAATAAGATTTATTGTAAAATGGGAAGTGAAAATGATATTGAGGCCTTACAAAGAGATCTACATGAACTTCACAAATGGTCAGAAGACCAGCAAATGCTTTTTAATATCGATAATTGCAAGACCTTGCATGTAGGGCATTACAATCCAGGTCACAACTACAAAATTAACAGTGTTAACTTGCAGGAGATTAATGAAGGAAAGGACCTGGAAGTCAGAATCCATCAGTCACTTAAAGTTGCACAACAAGTGGGAGCGGCAATAAAAAAAAAAGCTAACCAAACCCTAGGAATAATCAAGCGTACCTTAAATTTGACTTTAAGGACAAAAAGATAGTCATTCAATTGTATAAATCGCTGGTGCGCCCTCACCTGGATTATTGCATCTAGACATAGACAGTCTTCAGAAAAACATATAGCTTCATTGGAGAAAGTTCAACACCGGCCACAAAAAAAAAAATCCCAGAACAAAGTAAACTCTCATACCAGGATAGGTTGAGGGCCACAAGGCTACCAACACTGCAAACCAGACATGATAGGGCTCATCTCGTCGAAACGTTCAAAATACTGAAAAATTTGAGGATGTTGATCCAGGCAACTTCTTCCAAAGGTCAGATGTAACTAAAACAAGGAGTAACTGTTTCAAGCTCAACAAGCCACGGTGTAGGACTGAAAACAGATGCTTTTTCACTCAAAGGGGGGTTTTCAATCCTGTGTGTTGATAAAGAGCTTTGGCTGTTTCCCACCCATGGAACTGCCTACCCGCCGAAGCCGTAAATGCCAAAACTCTGCTGAACTTTAAAATCTAGCTTTAAAAAAAATCATCAGGACAAATGGGGGACCTATGACAACACGCCGGCTTCCTGTCCTCATCGAGGTCACTAGAGTGTTAGTGACCCTCAGGTAAATTAAATCTTTAAAATTATTGATATTATTTCATCAATTATAAGTAACTATCTAAATTGTGTATTTCTTAAAGTAATAATTTAATTTGTAACTAAAAAACTTTAAACCTGCCCTACAGAATACAGCTTACTGTCCTTTCAATTATATGTGATCCTCCCCCCGTAATTACATATATTTAAAATTGAGTCTAACCGTCATATTATATGACATATTTACCCATTCAGAATACCTCTCTCCCTCTGGAACATAAATTTAATTCAATAATGGTGTATTGCTTATAATAAATACAAACATGCGAAATATATAATTAATCTACTGATATCCAATAACACAGTAACGCTGATTCCATGTTCATTTAACGTTACTCTTTGATATTGAGTCCACTGGGGAGTAATTGGCCAAGTTAAATTTGATCCATGCATGATAAATATATAGTAACATGAGTGTATCACATAAAATACGTACCGAAGATGGGTGAAGTCTGCAACATGCTCTCAGTTCTTTGCATCCAACGTTTAACATTCAGAGTAGTTTAAATCAGTTCTCCCCGTTAAACGTTACCAGGAAGGGTAGACAAGCATCTACATCACCAATCAGGAGCAATTATAAGCTCAACGCTCACTTTTTCACAGTAAATCTTCCGCCACCATGAAAACAATCAAACGAGCCCCAAAATCATATAATGGAAATGTCAAATCACTGTTTCTTTTCTAAACTTTATTTCGTCGACAGAAGGGAGCAAAATTAATTCCTGAATATACCTGAGGGTCACTAATATTAGTGGCCTCGATGAGGACAGGAAGCCGGTGGCTTGTCGAAGGTCCCACCATTTGCCTTGATCTTTTCTAGTTGGATTTTAATTCAAACTAATTCGCCAGGGCGACTTTCCTGACCAGTAACTGTAGCGTCACTAATTAGTAATTCGAAGGGTTATTAGAAGTTAACTTGGAGTTAAGTTTGGAGTACACTACCACCTAACCACGGGCAGTATTAAGGGTGGAAGGGGAGTTAAGGGAGAAGTGTTTCGAAACTAAGAGGAAGTTGACTCGTTTTCGGAGTGAGGGGAAAGTACTGTGTAGGAACAGTGTCTCTGAACACTGACCAAGAGGAATTTTTGGGGAACTGAGAATAAAATATCTAAGAACATTGAACACTGAGGGTAAGTGTATTGAAGCACTGAGTACGAAGTGAGTCGAAGCACTGAAAGTGAAGTGTGTTGAAGCACTGAACAGTTCGAGTTAATGATGTAAACAAACTGGTGTGGGAGCTGGAAAATGTTCTCATTCTTGAGACACCTGTAGCTTGTAACGTATGTTCACTCTTAGTTTATGTTGTATATAGAATACTTAAAACAAGGGTTGTAAGGTTGCCTGTATAGTACGACCAAAGTGTGTGTTTACAGATCGGTGATTATTTTACCCGTTACGTTTACCGCCAACTTTAATTTCGTTTTTCCGTAGCTAATATTGTATTAGGGTCTTCAGAATTTTCAACACTATATATAGCTGCTCATCTTGCATCTTACACGCTATTTTTAGATTTTTTGTATGCTAAATAGTTTATTTTAGTATTGTAACCTTACCTAACCAAATATTTCAACACAGTATGTGTTAGTAATGTACGCACTTTGTGTGTATCTAACCAAACTAGTGGAGTTTGCTCACAACTTAATGAACCCAAGTTTACAAACAGGGCGAGACGCTGTGGCACATTTTCATGCAGTGGATGACTTTGTTTACCTGTCAGCAAATAGACACCTGAGAATTTGGCAACTTCTGTGTTGAATCCTGGGAAAGGTCAGATGTTAGCTTAGAGGTACTTTAGCAAGCTTAAGAGCTTTCTGTTCCAAATAATGGGAGGATAGATAACAGGCGATGCTTTTTTGTAAATAGGGTAATACAGTACTCATCAAATTGTCTACCTGCCAAAGCCGTAAATGCCAAGGCATTACTTGAGTTTAAAATTCAGCTGGAAAAAATCCTCAGGAATAATGGGGTGATCTTTGATAAACTGCCAGATCTGTTCCTGCCCCTGTCATGTCCATTAGAGTCGGTGGTCCTTAAGTAAATTCCGAATGTGTTTGTTTTGCTGGATGTAGATTACAGTGGTATTTTGGCAAAAGTACTATAAGGGAAAACATATTTCACTTTCTGAGAGCTAACTCAAGAATTGAATGAATGCAGGCAATGACTCGTCACCTAACCTAAGAATGGTGGATGTGTTGAATACAAGTCCATGAAGTGCGTGACTACTTAGATGATCAAACAGTTATCACAGGTCTGTCTAGTTAACCAAAGATACCCAAAGCCTCCTAGTATTACATAAGTAATGAAGAAATATGACATATTTACTCTTTATAAAGTTGGTACTGCATGTAGACCATTAAAAAACTTTTTTTTATCTTAAATAATATATTTATTTATTTATTTATATACAAGAAGGTACATTGGGTTTGTGAGAATACATAGCATGGTATTTACAATCTTGTAAAGCCACTAGTATGCGCAGCGTTATATAATTTTATAACAAAATTAGACGAAACTAGGTGGCAGGGGACACTAGATAGTCGACAATCCAAGCAACAGTGTTGTAGGTTTGTGTAATTAGATGGACTCGATTTCGTTATAAAATATTATTTTAGTTATTACTCGAATGTTTTGCGCTTGGCTAGAGGGACCTCTTCTTTCCCTGGATAGACTTTGTCATATAGCACGAAGTATTTATCATTTTGAACACCTGTTAGGCTTATCAAAGTCCCCTCAAGGCAAGTGACTGACATTCTCCAGGATGCACCCAACACAGTTGACTAACTTCTAGGTACCTGTATCTATATACTTTTTTTATTTTTTTTTTTTTTTTTATTATTTTCTACCACAGACGTGGCCACACATTTACAATGCTAACCAGCATATATACATTTTCTTCTGTCCTCCATGGACAGGGTTAGAGAAGTGTTAAACATACAGTTCAAGGGTTTATTGAACACTCAACCACAGAAGGTGATTCGGTGCTTTTAAAATGCTAAGCTAACCTACATACGTAAATACAAAGATACACAGATTTACGTACGCCCTACATAAAGTATTAGATGTGTCTTTTACATAGTGTCATTAATGTACATTCACAAAGGTGAAATGTAATTCTGATCAGCTTCCATATATGCTTTATACCCATACATATACATACACACACACACATACACATACATATATACACACATACACTGTTAGGTGAACACATGCAACATGTTTTTGGAAATATAGCCAGATGTCTAACCCTGCCTGGGAAATGAACTCATTTTCCAATTGGTTGTGAGCAGATTGTGTCTAACTGCTGCACAATAGGCTGCTATCTATTGCACAGTTACAGTCCAGTAACTCTGGATGTGGAAATTAAGATATATTATGTTTTATTGTATTTATACTTTTTAATTTAAGCTAGAATATTCAATGCTAGTTTCCTGGGTAAAACATTGGCTCCCCTCTGTTTGGCTACAGCACCTTATTTCTCATATTCTATCCAATAAAATTTGTGACCACTCAACACCTGATTGTCCAAGATATTTGTGTGTCCACTTGCTATACAGCCATACTGGTTTAGCATATATTTTTCATAATTGTGACTCCATCATCAAAGCTTTTTGAACATTCATGGATCCACAATTTTGCTAAAATGATGAACACAGTAAATGTCTATAAATTAATATGGAAATTCCCTAAAATTAATTGTTATGAATGTTGTTATTGTTTTAAGATTATATGTATGACTTGGGTAGAGTAGACCTAAGTAGATATAAGCACAAGTACAGTACTAGAAACTGTAAAATTGACCTCACCACCCCTTTCACCACCTTGACCTTCAAAGTGACCTCAGCCTTCTCATTTCTTATTCTTTATGAACACTGGCCCTGTGTGTATTAGTTTTCGTTAAATATTTTCAGGTGAAACATTACTGTAACGCCAAATAAAGTTGCCTCAACTTGGTGTCTCTAGTTGTGTACAGGTATGTGGATATGATCACTGATGAGTTTCTTTAATACGTTACTACTGTATTGTATTGGTGGGCAGTTTTACTCTGGTATTCATGTGCATAATTTATTACAGTTGTCATAGTGCAGGAGCTGAAAATGTCAAAAACTTATCCTTAAATACAGTACATGTATAGTGTATCTGTATCAAGATATAATGGTTTTCACTGTGTAGTCTTGCCTAGTTAATATGCAATTGAAAAAATGTAATAAAGATTTCAGTATACTGTATATTGATTGTCAAAAATTAATACCTGTACAGTATATATATTTTTTCTTTTGTTAGAATCGTTTTGCAACTTTAGTAAACTATGGATGCTACGGACACAGAAGAATTTTCTGATGGTGACAGTGCAGGAGGAGGAGATGTCAGAAATCGTTCCTTAAGTATGTCAGAGAGCCACTGCTCGGATTTCTCTGATGCAGATAATACAGACTCCCGAGATATTAGCGATTCTCAGTCCACTCCTCTTGGTAGTGATCCTCTTGCCCAATTGTTGGCAACCCCAGAACATGCAGGTACTGTATTATATATCTAGAATAATGTACTTTATTACTAAAGCAGTGTAGTAAAGATTTTAAGTGTGTAGTTTTGAAACTTCTGTAGTTAAAATTGTAATATAACAAGAATTTTTGAACATCATACATTACAGTACAGTACTTTTATGTAAGATTGAAAATAATTTGAAAATTGAAAATTGAATTGATTTAAAATAAATGATTTCAGGATATTTTTCATGTTTTTTTATATTTCTTCTTTAATTTTAGGCAGAGATAGTACAACACCTGGAAAAGATCCGGGTACACCGGGTCAAGATAACACCCCTCCAGGTCAGTGTCTCTAAATGGTTGTGGTTGCCTATGGTTTTCCTTTATCTGGACCGTTTACCTATTTTAGACATACTGTATTAAGGTCTCCCCTAGACCAATGACTAACCATTCCCAGGATGGAGTTCACAAGTCACATTACTCCTTGGTACCTATTTACTGCTTTATGAACAGTCATCGGGTGTAAGGAAACATTCCCTAATGTCTTTCTCTGTCCAAGAATCAAGCTTGGGGCCCAATTGATATGAGCAAATAATGCTAAAATATAATGAAGTGGAAGAATTGTGGAGATATACTATATAATGTATGAAATTTTGATGAAAAACAGTAGACCAGCTGTATAAAGTCATTTGTGTAGTGCAATAGAAGTATCCTGCAGAAGCCACATGCTACACAAAAATTATACTATGAGAACTCGATGTGATGCATATACTGTACAGTATTATAAAAAATAGAAATGCATTTGAACAACTTCCTCAAGTCACTTTTTTTCCACTGGCCAATTTCTGGACACTTATCGGTGTTCATATAAGGTTTAAAAATATAAATACTGTATAGTACAGTAATATCTTTAATGAAACATTGATGGTATTTATTACACGAGGAACCAAGATATTAACCAAAATGTGTAAGTGTCTTGATATAAAGTGTCATACAGTACCAGTTATCTAGACACCCTAGTGCCAGCATCCAGACAGAAAAATATATCACTTTTGTATAGGGAAGTAAATTATGGCCTATATTATACCTTTTTTTGTTTCCATACAATTAGGAAACACTTATAATACAACATACAGTACCTCATTCCAAGATGTTTGATGGCTTGTTTCTTCGAAACCATCTGATACTAATGTACTTACCCAAGTGTTGTGAGCTACTCATGGTGTCCCGTCTTCCCAGCATTCTTTGTCATGTAGCGCTTTGAAACTACTGACGGTTTTGGCCTCCACAACTTTTTCACATGTAGTGCAGTACTATACAGTACATGGTTTTGGTGTTTTGGAATCGGAATTCCAGCAACAGTGTAATTGTAGTTCAGGTATATGAACACATCGTTTCTTGCCTATCGTACACCTTTCTAGGCTTTTTCCGAGTTGCCCAGCATTTTAAAGACCATATACTGTACTATACTTGTATATCTGAAAACATCAGAGAACAAATTAAGTCAAATATGACCCTTTAAATTTGATGATACAGAAAATAATTTAATATTTTCATAAGTACTGTACTATGTACAGAACCATGTAAAACTGTTAGAATATTTGTATAAAAGTTTCGTAATGTATACCCTTTGTTTTTCAGTGGTGTTACTGGAGTGTATTTTAAGTGTTTGGCATATTTATGGTTTTTCTAAGAACTGCTTGTGCAAGCACTGTAGTATCTAGACATTTGCTTGAACAAAATCTAAAGTCCATCCAGATATGAGTGACTTTATTCTAAAACACTTGCCTGAGCATTATTATCAAGCCCTGTTAATTTCTAACCAAAAATAATGCTGTATAAAGAAGATTTGTATTCTTTCCAACGACTTTGATGAAAGGAATTGCAGAATGTTTGGAAAGGGATCATGAGGCAATAATGTGATCCAAAAGTATGTAAAGTCAAGGAAACTCTGCTACAACAACTTCCTCCATGTAGCTCATACTAGTATTACACAATTTTCTGGATTTAGGGAATGTGGTCATGTTGCTCAAGATATTGTATGTTTTATTTCTTTCCTCTTTATATACTGTATAAATAATAATATTAATGGATTGTTCATATTAACTATATTGGATTTAAATATAGTTTTTATATTGTTCAAAAACATGATACATATTTCCAAAGTACAGTGATTTTGAGTGATCTACAGTTGCAAATCACTCAAAATAAACGGGTTACTCATAGTCTGTACTGAACATCAAATTTGTTATCTTACCTGAATTTGTTTAGGAAGAGACTGGACTCCAGGAAGAGACACAGATGTTGATGTTGGGGAGAGTGGAGATATTTTGCTTCCTAAGCCAGCAACTCCACAACCTGGTTACAATAAGAATGACCGCAAGAAAGAAGGGAAAACCAAACGGGAACAGGAAGAGGAGGAGAGAGAGCGCATGCAGTCAGTAACATTATTGTTCTGTTGGTCAAATATATTTCCTTTTCACTGATAGAGGATAGAAAAGGATTTACTGATCTACTTCCTACAATTATAATATATCATGCTAAATAATGGTAATATCTTACGGACATAATAACCTAGAATAAAAACCCATATTTATGTCTTTGCAAAATTTTTGTAAAGATTTACACACTCTTTCGCACTCTCCCGAGTGCTTTGTCAAAATCTGAGTGTGTGGTTAGGAAAAGACTTGCATTTCAACGACTAATGCGGCTGCTACCCTGGATCCAAACCTCTTATCCTTCTTGACCATGTCACCTTTATTCCCGACTGTCGATGCACCTGTGGTGATGTCGCCTATAGAATTATGATCAGGTGTCCTTTCTGTAATTCTGATATTCTGACAACTGGAGTTGTCATTGAAAGGTGTTCATCTGGATGTTATCCCTCATAACTCCCTCCATACTCAAAGGAAAACAGCTAATGGTACTACTTACATTCCTCAATATCTAATTTTAATTCACTTAGAATAATTTTTCTAGTAAAGCTATCCTCCGAATTCAATCTTTTGTTACCTGCAAAATTATTCAGAGTATCTATTAGAATCCCTTCTAATAGCCTTCTAGTTCTAATATTATTACTTTTTATAGATTACAGTATTTCACTCTTCTTAAAATTAATATTGTGATCCTTTACCCAACTATGGTTTGCTACAGCACTACTAAGTCATGATTCTACATTCTTTCTTGTGTTCCTCATTTCTGATCTAAAGTTTTTGCCCTGTTTCCTCCACATAGACTACGTTGCAATCTCTCTAATATAAATGCCTCCCAGAATTTTACTTCGTGTAAGACTAGGTGTGAATCTTTACATAAATTTCACAAATACATAAGTGTGGGTTTATATAATAAATACGGTATCTTGCTTATAAAATTTTGATAATATTTAATATTTCTATACAGTTTCATACATAAAATTTGTTTTAGCATTCCTTAATTGTTTATTTGCAAAAAAGATGGGTTCTGTGTTTTCACTTGAGCAAAAAAAAATTTGTTCACTTTGTCATTTGCACATACTGTATTGCACCAGTATTTTATTTAACTTTTCATCTAATATTAATGATAAATTTAAAATACAGTACAGTATATTGATAAATCGCAATGACTAAAAAATTAATGATATTAAAGTTTTTTAATTTGATATAATCACTACTATATGACCCATGAGTATTTTTATTTGAGTTATTTACCCATGATTCCCATATTAATGAAAAACTAATTACAGTACTGTATTAAGATTTTCTTTTGACATCTTTTAGACCTCGGTAGATGGTACATTTCCATGAAACATTATATAGGTCACACAAATTATGTACAGTATCATTCATATGATTAATGTTTAATTTAAAACATCCCAAACGGGAGTTCAAATTTAAATCGTATTTTCAGCTTGCTACTGTGTTATGTTTTTTATTTATGGCTTTTATTCATATTATAATGCCTGCTGAAATTTAAACCATTATTAATACAGTAATGTAATGTAACCATGACCATGAGAAAATGCTGGGTTAATACATTTGTAATTGAAATCTAATACTGTGTGCAGAACAGTATTTCTATTTTATTTAGTAACCATTTTGAATACTGAAAGATCAGTTTCAAATCCAATACATATCCATTTACAGAGTGTTAGTGTCCAACTTTACAGAAGAACAGTTAGACCGCTATGAGATGTTTCGTAGATCAGCGTTCCCTAAAGCTGCCATAAAAAGAGTAAGTTTGCAAAAAAATTACTCGAAATTAAAAAATAAAATTATGGTGAATATGTTTGTTTGTACTATCTGCATGTGAACTAAAAGCAGGATGCTTGTATTATAAAATAATCAAATGCTCTAAGATATGTACAGTATAACATTAAAATATGTAGTGTGTACATAGTTTATATATAGTATAGCATACATACTACTACAGAACTGTATATGTATCAGTATGATAAATATGTGTGGAGGCTATTAAGTAGTAGACATCCAGTAGTCGCAGGTGACTATGGTTGTCGGTCTGAAAGCTATTACAGTACAGTAATTATATTTCTTCTGAAAGTCATATTAACAAATTTATAACAAGGTTTTCATGGCAAAACATAAACCATGTTTGTATTATTTTTTGTTATTAGCAACTTGAAACATTGTATTTACAGATTTAATGTGTTTAATGGATAATGTGATTTAATGTAAATATATTTTTAGCAGCTTAATCTATTTATCAACCATCAGGTTATGCAGACCATCACTGGATGCTCAGTGTCACAGAATGTTGTCATTGCTATGTCTGGTATCGCTAAAGTCTTTGTTGGGGAGGTCCTCGAAGAAGGTAAGATTTACTTTTTTTTTTTTTTTTCGAGGGGTGATCTTGTGCATTTTATTCTGTTTTTTACAAATATAGTACAGTATTGTACAGACTTTTGGTTATACTGTATTTCCATATCCCATACATCTTGGAAGCTTAAATCCAATATCATATGCCTTCTAGAAGCTTAAACTAGATCCAAATTTTTCCTAGAAACTTGAATCAAATCGTCAAATCAAACGGCCCATTCTCTAGTTACTGGAGTAACAATACTTGCCACAAAAACAAATGATATTCAAATACTATTTGTTCATGATTAGAACGTATAGCATACATGGAATGCACATAAATTGAATTGCCTCGCAAAGCTGCATACAAATTTTATTCTTGAAATGTTCTTTTTTGCTTTTATTTTGTGCAGCTTTGGATGTTATGGAAACCCAAGGGGAAACTGGACCAGTACAACCAAAGCACCTTCGTGAAGCCATACGTAGGATACGTCGTCGTCCAGGACAGCACATACCAACAATGAAACAACATAGAGCTCTATTTCGTTTATAAGCTCGGTAAAAGTTGAGCTGCCATTTTTCCCCCAATGTTAGAGCTGCAGGAAATATTCTATCAAGAGAGGAATTAATGCAAACTTGTAGTAAAAAAAAATCATTTTGATTACCGCTTAGTTTCTCGAGGGTTTTATTCACTTATTAACTAGAAAAATTTCCAAGTACTGTAATTTTGTATTGGCTAAAATCTTGTTTTTGCTTTTACCTGATAAACAAATTTTGTCAACTTTGTTTCCTAAGGTTTAGCTAACTCTGAAAATGGCTTCAGTATTATTGCTGTTCAATGAATGCTTTCACTTTATACAATACAGTAATTACAAGTGGCTAAGGGCACAAACCCAGGCTTGCCAAATCTCAATCTTTTAAATTTTGTGATAAATTATTATTGCAAAAAATAGTACAAGATATCAACCAACTTCTTAGTGAAAGATTTTATAACAAGTTCAAAACTATTGCATATTCTGTGTAGCATTACAGTACTGTATTTGTTGTATATAACTTATTTCCATCTCTGTTCTACTGTATGCTATATGGAGAACAAGTAATAGATCTTGTAAACCAAAATTATTTAGAAATATTAGCCATGCTGAATTATTTATTCAGTATGAGCTGTCATTAGTCAGCTAACTACATTTATGTTCCACAAATGGTGTCCAGTGCCCTCTTCCCCAACACTTGAGAAATCTCACAACATCTTATTCACGTCTTCCATGTTATTTGTTAAAATCTTCAGTATTAAATTGCCCATCTTTGGCAAATGTGTAATATTTTCCTAATACGTATACAGTATAATGCGTTCTTGTTATTTTAGCACAAAAAATGTTCCCTTCTGGTAACTTAGTTCCATAATCATTGAAAAAAGTAAAACGGGGGATTTTATACATTGAATTTATTTCATGATAAAAAAACTATGGCACAGTACAACTAAGGTCCCCGTGGCACAGTGGTAAAGCACTCGCCCAGCGTTTCGCAAGCACCTTGGCCTGGGTTCGTATTCTGGCTGGGGAGGATTGACTGGGCGCCAATCCTTAACTGTAGCCTCTGTTCACCCAGCAGTGAATGGGTACCTGGTTGTTAAACGTTTTGGCAGTTCGTATTCCAGGGAAAAATTAGGATTAAGGACCTTGACCAGACCACACACTAGAAGTTGAAGGGACGACGACGTTTCGGTCCGTCCTGGACCATTCTCAAGTCGATTGTGAGAATGGTCCAGGACGGACCGAAACGTCATCATCCCTTCAACTTCTAGTGTGTGGTCTGGTCAACATACTTCAGCCGCGTTATTGTGACTCATCGCCTGCATTAAGGACCTGCCTGAAACGCTATGCATGCTAGTGGCTGTACAAGAATGTAAGAACTCTTGTATATAAATAACAAAAAAGTGTTGACAGAATGCAGTATTTTTTGTCTGTGATGTGCAACATAAAGCTTCACTTTTTAAGTAAGAACTTAGTTTTATGAATATACTACTTTTAATCAACAAGCAAACTGTGTGTAGCAATATTTTCAGGAAAAATTGTAAGATAATTTTTAATAAAGCTATAATGTACTGTATTACAATGAAAAGTCTTAATTTTGTCTCCTTGTAGTATATATTAGCAAGTGGTTTGGTAGCTACTGGTATATTATCCAATCCGTAATTTTGCCTTTCTTATCACCGATGAAATGATTCATTGGATGGCCTTCATTTCCTCCACTACAAAATCAGAAAGAGCTGTTGATCTTGTTCCCACTCCAGCCAAGGCAAGGGCTCAATAAGGTAAAGTGTGTACCCTCATTTCATGATAATATAGTTAATCATATGGTATTAAACATTAAATTTCCACCCGAGCAGAGAAAGTCAGATGTAATTGAAGGACTCTATCCCACTAGTATGATTGGTTGCAATGGAAAGTAATTGAAGACTCCATATATTCACTATACTATATTGAAATTGGTACCAAAAAACATAAAAATATAATACTGTACGATCAAATACTTAAAAATTTACTTTTTTTCCCAAGTAATTTTGGTATCTAAATCTACACTAAAGTGCTTCAGTAATACAGTCGGGTTCGTTCTCGACTCTCAATTCTGAGTTCATATCCTGGGTAGGACAGAAATGGTTGGGTGTGCTATCACCTAATGCCATTGTTCGCCTAGCAGTAAATATCAAGGTCATTTGTGGTGTTGCATCCTGGAGAGGGTCAGTAATTCAACCCTAGGGAGGAAGGGGGGGTCCCCTTGATATAAACCTAACATGTATATATATACACTGGCAGCCTGTCCCCCTAACAATGAATTATTAGTTGAACTAATGAAACCATCATAAAATTTGGTATTTAAAAGCAAGCTTTGGATGCCGATGAAGTGCTCTGGTATGAATCTATTCATTGAAACTACACACTTACTCATTGCCACCTGTACAGGCATACTTTTAATAACTACTGTACTTACTACATATGGCTTGTTTTCCATTCTCCTCTAGATAACAAAGTTGATAAATACAGTATAATGAAGTCTTGTGTTTATCTCTTTAAATTTTGTTATAATCTTTGCTTTAATTCTTCCTGGGCTTGGCAGCTGAATGTACAGCGATTGGGATTCGTAGTCCTAAGTTTCCGGGTTTGATTCCAGGTGGAGACGGAAACAAACGGGCAGAGTTTCTTTCATCCTGATGCCCCTGTTTACCTAGCAGTAAATAGGTACTTGGGAGTTACAGCTGCTTCCTGGGGATGTGTAACAAAAAGGAGGCCTGGTCGAGGACTGGGCCGCGGGGACGCTAAGCCCCGAAATCATCTCAAGGTAACCTTTCTCAATCAGTTTAATATTCTTCATGTGCCACAATGCTACATCTCTTGAACTGTTTACCAGATCCAATACACCATGTATATAAAAAAGATATTATTTAAATCAAGGTTCTGAAACCAGGTACAGTATGTATTCTGTTCTGTCATAATATTAGGTAAATGAATAATAGTTTTCTGTAGAGACATTGGTGGACCTGATCATTTACTGTCACAAATGAGGAAACGCTTCTTAAACTCAAATAAATAATGGATATAAAGATTTATACTCCCTCACTTCCTACATAACATATACAAACAACTATACTGAAGTAGACTATAGGATGGAGTTTGGATCTATGTGAAGTGCAAATACACTACAAGACTTGGAAACTAATTATGTTAGTGAAATTTAAAGTATATGATGGTATGATGTACAGATTTGGCACTGACATTGATATGATCCTTAAATGACCTCAAGGATTTACTGAATGAAAAAAGTGAAAACATGAACTTATATATGAAGGGTGATGAAGAAAGGCTCAGTCATCATTATACGGGTGTCTGTTATACAATAAGTCGGTGCGTGGCTTGTCTGAAGTTTTTCTATTCTATGGATATGGGTCTGTCTGTCCATGTGGTTATCTTCCATGTTAAAGCCTGACCAATTGTGCTTAACGTGACTATATGAATGAGCAATGTGCACATTATCATCTGTGTTATATCAGTGGCCATGTGTTCACTAAAATAATAATAGTGTTATAAATACTTGTGTTATATGTTAAGAAATGGGATAACCTACCTACAAACATAGGTTAGGTAGGTAGATTACAGCTGTAGCAGAATTGTATTCTTGGTTTAATAATAATTGGGTGTTTAAGTTCACCATCCAGGTGCCTGCTGGAAAACAAAGAGTTTGTCAGGCATGGATAACTGTCACTTTATTCCATTGTACTTAAATATTTAGTGTACTTATCCTAAGCCAAATAAAAATATGATAAAGAAAATGTATACCAGTATATGTGTACAATTTTTTACCCCTATACAGTGTATGTTATCATTTATTGTGTTTTATAAAGCTGCCAATACACCACTTGATTATAGCTATCAATCTTCTCTTTTGTATTTAAAACTAAAATAAGAATCAAAAGTTTAAATTGTTTCTTAAGAAATGTAATGCTGTATCTATAAATAGTTAGAGTGCAGTATTCAAATATAGCGGGCAGGACGCCATAACCCTATGGGATTTGGTTAATTCGCACAAAACCATTTCGCTCATTAATCGTTTCATCTATAAATTCTAAATTAAGTCCTATATATTTCGCCTTTTGTAACTTTTAATATTTCTATATTATACACTCTCACACATTATCATGAATTAAATCCGATTATAATAACCGTAAAAGAGCGAGAAATGGGGTGTACGAAGCGACCTGTCTCCGGCCCCACAATGCTCAGTTGTAAACACGGCTCTCATGCGGCCGCCCTTTACACACACTCTCCAGTCATCCTCATATTGCCTCACAACTCCTCTTGAGACCTGCTGATCACTATGTTTAAGAAGTAAGTTGAAAAGTGCTGCAGTCTTGGTCAAGATTTTATATTTATTTTACAGCAGGGGTGATTGGTAGATTGTGTTTCCACTTGCCTATTCTCCTGTCAAGGATTGGGTTGGCAGCACGTCAAATATTTCTCTGATTTACTTAGTAGGGTGATTGGCTACTTATTGACACTATAAGAGTATTTACCTAACTTAACCCAGACCAGTCAATGTTCTCATTGGAATATTTATTAAAATAATTATTCCGTCATGTCATCTGTTTAGTAAATAAAAGAATTTTACACTTAGATTTTTTTAAGTTTGATAAACTGTCGGTAGGTTAGGTTTTATCCGAATTTACCCGAGGGTCATCGTATCTAGTGGCCTCGGTGGGGCCAGGATGTTGGCAACTTATCAAAGGTTTCCCTCATTATTCTTCAGTTTTTCCACTTGAAAAGCATTTTTCCTATTTTTAACCCTATTGCATATGGTTAATTCACACAAAACCATTTCGCTCATTGGTCGTTTCATCTATAAATTCTAAATTAAGTCCTATATATTTTGGCTTTTGTAACCTTTTTTCTTTCCAGTTGTATTTTGAATTGGAGTATTTTCAGTAGGCAGAGGATTCTATGGTGCTTATTACCAAGATATAAGGTGCATCATGCCCAAGACAGGTCACCAGCATGTCTTTAAAACATGCCTGACCTTGCCTAACCCATCTGAGTTAACACAGCTTCCCAAGCATTCGGTCTGCTGCAATTCAGAGCTGTCATTTCATTATTAATCTAAACTCTTCTGGTAGTCTTCTTAGAACCATAAATAACTAATATCTACTGGGTAGCCATTCACAAACATCCTAAACTACGGGACCTACAAGCACATCTTATTTGAAATGATGCAACAGACAAAAACAGTAATTTGTCAGTTTTTTTTTTTTTTTTTTTTTCTACCACAGACGTGGCCACACATTTACAATGCTAGCCAGCATATATACATTTTCTTCTGTCCTCCATAGACAGGGTTAGAGATGTGTTAAACATATAGTTCAAGGGTTTATTGAACACTCAACCACAGAAGGTGATTCGGTGCTTTTAAAATGCTAAGCTAACCTACATACGTAAATACATAGATACACAGATTTACGTATGCCCTACATAAAGTGTTAGATGTGCAGTTTTTGTGTAACTTGTATTGTCTTAGTTTAGTGCCCAAGTTAAGGGTTGAAGTAGCGAGTGCACTAAGGGCTGCATACAGGAGGATGACGGGCTGCTGGTTTGACACTCCTGCAACAATTTACTGTATATTGGAGGGGGTTTTAAGAGATACTATTGCACCCCAGCAATAGTATACAGGTATATTAAAACCTCCAAGACATTTTAATACTTTATTCAACAGCAATGTGCCTTATTCTTGGGCTAGTGCATGTTTATTAGGTAAAAATATGTTAAGTTGTAAGTAGGCTCTAGCAGCATGCATTTTATTTCTATTTATGAAATCAATTTTATAATGGTTTGTATTAAACTAATTTTAAAATTTAATTTGGATAAGTCTTTCCATTTACTGTAAACTATTATGCAATTGCAAATATTGGTTTATTAATTTCAGTATTCTTTTAATTTGTTTTGTTTGTACTTTGATTTTATTGACTCAGATTAGCATGCCTAATGTAAAATATTAAGCGAGTATGTTTCAGCATATTTATTCGTGTCACAAAACAAGTCAAACACCATACAGTGTTATGTGATATTTGGCAAGAGCCACAAGTGTTATCTGGCTTGGGCAGCAGTGGGGTAGTATTCGGATAAGTCACATCATACAGAAGACAGTTTGCCAATTAATTTTAAAACTTGCCTAACCTGGGAGCCGGTCGGCCGAGCGGCCAGCACGCTGGACTTGTGATCCTGTGGTGCCGGGTTTGATCCCGGGCGCCGGCGAGAAACAATGGGCAGAGTTTCTTTCACCCTATGCCCCTGTTACCTAGCAGTAAAATAGGTACCTGGGTGTTAGTCAGCTGTCACGGGCTGCTTCCTGGGGGTAGAGGCCTGGTCGAGGACCGGGCCGCGGGGACACTAAAAAAGCCCCAAAATCATCTCTAGATAACCTCACCTAAGCCCAATGAGCCTAACACAGTCTAACCTAAGCTAATGCAGCCTAACGAAATAATGTACAAGTATACAGTTTTGACAATCGGAAAATGAGGTGTATTGAACCATCTTGTGTACGATTTGATCATACCCTGCGTGTTCACCTCACTTTTGAATACGTGGCAGAACTGCACATATTTTAGCACTTATTTTGTTCATACTAGTAGACTCCATTGAGTTGTCTACTTAACTCAAAATTGTTTAACCTGATTAATATAATCTGACCTAAGCTATCCTAATCTAATAATAAGTAGTAACTCAAATAAATTAGTTGACAAGGCTGTCTGTACAAAAAATAAAAAAATTCTTGATTAGCTACACAAGTTTACATTTTTGCAGTACAGTATATTTGAAAATTATGCTTTCAAGTCAAACTGCCCCTTTTTCAATTTACTACTCTTGAATACACCCTTATGTAACCTACTGCTCTCTGGTGATCCCTGCAATGCAAAGAAGGTTTACCTGTAGTTTAACTATAGTTGGTTTTGAGAGTTTTACTCCCTGAGCCCATCCAGGTCTGTCTGGTAATAACTATAATTTTCATGTACAAGCACATGGAAACATGTTGGCATGTCTTATTCAAAACCACTGTGTAATATAAATTTATACATCTGATTAACAGGTTTGATGAGAAGGAATCTGTGTCTGGTACTCAACAGCTGAAGTCTTCTGTTCAGAAGGGAATCCGAAACAAATTAATAGAATCCTATCCATCGCTTGGAGACAACTTAGAAAAGATTTTGCCCAAGAAAGATGCTTTTAGGATTGTTAAATGGTAAATAATTTTTCTTATTTACCTTATAAATATTATATACATGTATTATACAAAAATAAGTATGTTTAGCCTACTTTGCACGTGAAATGATTAACACAAAATTAGCATTGGTTGTTGAGACAGGTGAACTTAGAGGAGTCAAGATTCATGGTATGAGACACCAGAGAGGTGATTTCAACAATATACAGATTTCTCTACAGCATGTACATCTATGATAACTAAGCAGGGGAAATTGGTTAATTAACATTATAGTTTCCATTTTCAGAAAGAGAAGAGTTCAGCTTAATAGAAATAATCTGTATTCAGAAATGCCTGTGGTGTTAAACTATATTAAATTTGTATGGTAGTATGAACAAATGAATAGAAAATGGTAAAAAGCATCAATGCATGGATTAAATAGACATGTACATGTAAAACTTAATCTAGCAACTTGAATGTCCTGACTTCCAGGACGAGCGTGTGTCTTGCTTTCCGACCGCCCCTCGCGGTCACCTGTCCCTCGATAGAATTCTTGGTGACTCGGATACTTTTGATATCGTTCGCCTTATGATTTTTGTTCTCGTATTGGCATCCTTGGTGATATTTAGCGCCCTCTGATTATTTTGCATATTTGATGGTGCTACATAGCCTTCCCGGTTTGGTGCCTTCTTTTGATAATTACTTACTTAATCTAGCAATGGGACAAAAAAACAATGACAGCGAGACACCAATGAAGAAGATAAGTAAACTCGGTGAAAAGTAGGCATGCAATTAGTACACTTAAGGTACAGTGTTATCTTCTCTGATCAAGTGGATGCATTGAATTGAGGTATTTTGAATGCTACCTAGATAAATAGCCACAGACATTACATAGACAAACGGAATGGCAGGTCCTTTATTTTCTAAATAACATTTTTTAATGCATGAATTTTGCAGTACAGTACTATGGGCCATGGAGATCCTGCTAATCTGTGATTGAAAAAGGCATCAGAAGATATAAATGAATGAGATGAAAATTTCTTCCACTGCTAGTTAGTTTAGATAAGTTTTAGAAAACTGCTATTGACTAAGTATGCTCTTAAAAGTAGACCAAACTCAATGTTCAGCCTGATAGCTAACTTATTTGTCATTTACAGTACAGTATTTCATTTATTGCTTACTTTTGCTAACCCATAAAAATGCTCGGTAACTGTTGTATTTCAAAATACCTTGCTCTTGTATTTTTTAAATGTGAAACTATGGACAGGTACAGTATTGTTAGACTGATTAAATTTTCTTGCAGTCATGAACACGTTGAATTGCTTGTGAGAAGTGATGGGGAATTGCTTTTCTTTAGACAAAGAGACGGACCATGGATGCCTACTCTGAGACTCTTGCATAAATGTAAGTACAGGTTGCCAAGTGACAGTTTGTAGTACATAATTGTATAACAGAAACTGTACCATAAGAATTTAAAGGACTACACAGGTTTCACTGGGGAAGAACTAGACAGAACTGTATGTACACTATAGACTTTGTATACAGAATTGAACAACAGTTGTGTTCCTTCAAGTTAGTTTTTATTTTTTATTTTTATATTTTCACTCGCACTCTACAGCATATATACACATTACAAATGTAAACCTTATTGACCGTTCCTACTCTGTCGTTGACAAATCCAAAGTCACCAGGTTCTTATACTGTACATTCTAATAGACTACAGGTAAATGTGTTGGGGGGGGGGGGTGTTGGATAATTGGTAGTAGAGAGTAGTGTATTTTCCAGACATCTTGCCATGGTAGTCCTTGATATGTCCTGTAGAACTCTGTGACCTTTAACCCACACAAACAGATTTTCCTTGGGTATGGGTAACGTCTACTGGTGGAAATAGACAAGGAATAAAAGAAACTTGAGAGAGAGATTGAGATTTTGTTATTGTGAGATATATTGTTGTCTGCCTACTGAGAGATCCACTCATCATGGTTGACACTAACACTGGTTTTACCATAATCTTCAGGAGGGTGTGTGGCTAAGGTGGTCAATAGGCTTGAGGCTTTCTCAACTTAAATCATAACTCAAATACTAGAATTATTGCCTCAATGCTAAAAACACATGCCACCATTATATATCACTACATCCATCACATACCAATGCTACAGCCACATACTATACTGTATTATTGCAATAACAAGAGATGAAACTGAATATGAATACATATTGTGGTTTTTGGAACATAATGGGTTTCTCTCAATCTGATGTTTGTGTCACAGTATGGCTGATATCTTGGTGGATCTGGAGGTGTATATTTGTTGTTTCTGCTAATAACTGTTATTGCTGTTCTTTTTGATTTGGAGAAAGTGCATGCTGACTGAAAGAATAATATATTAAACTAATTGCATTTTCTTGACCTCCATGGCAATTTGCCTCTCTTCCTGCAAAGATTCCTCTCCATTCATGTGTTTTAAGTATTCCTAGGGACTTCTCTCTCGGCATTTAATTGCCAATACGAGTGTTCCTGAGGGTAGTGTTGAACACTACTCGCTTCCTCATTGCCCTTGACAGCCTCTCCAATCCCTTCCCTCGTGGAATTTACATAACACTTTGTGGACAGCCCTGCCATTTGCTGCAGTGGTAGTGGTTTCTCCCTTATTCAATGCTGGCTCCAGCTTGTGATTGACAGCAGTTTCATGTTTTCTCCATTAAAGACTTATGCTATGGCTTTTTCTAAACACTAAATCTTTCCCCATCTACCTTGTCACTTTATTGGAATAACCTTGTGTATAAAGATAGTTCACAAAGCTCTTTGGGATGATCTTTGACACCTGTCTATCTTGGTCATCCGAGGTCCTTTACCTACAGACAGTGCTTCAAGGCCCTTTCCTCACTCGGTCTTGTTACATACCTCCTGTGGAGCAGATAATGTACACGTCTTTATGTACTGTTTCCTAGTCCTGTCTAAACTGGACCATGATTATTCATCAACTTCACCCCTTTACCTTTCACTGTCATGATGCTTTGCATCATACAAGGTTGTGTCTTGGCTCTGGAGCCTTTTTTTCTTCCTCAGTCCAGAATTTGTATATGAATTTGTATGCCCTTTACCCACTCATCCATACAACCAATACCCCTAAGCCACTCACTCACCCACCCATTCCTTCCTCCCTATCTAATACTACTCATATTGTTTAATACAGTATATGATATACTAAAGGCATTTTTATTTTTTTATATTACATGCTTATATTTCTGAGATATACCTACTATGGGAGACCAGGGATACCTTCCTCAATGGGAGGCATTGCAAAATACCTAGTTAAAAATGTAAACATTGTTTATTGTATGAGTTTAACAAGCAAGCCTATACAAAGGAAAAAATATTAAAATGGATGACTTAAAGATAATACCTATACAGTATAAATATACAAAAATATATTTTGATATAAAGGTTAACTTGTTATTTTCATGGTTTGCAATTTATTTTTATATATATTTTATGACAATCTTAAAATTGCAGATCCCTTCATGCTTCCATGGATGCAAGTTGATAAGGGTGCTATTCGCTTCATTCTCAGTGGTGCCAATATAATGTGTCCAGGACTGACTTCTCCTGGTGCTAAGATGTCAAAAGTAGAACAGAATACAGTAGTAGCTGTGATGGCAGAAGGCAAACAGCATGCTCTTTGTGTCGGCATTGCCTCTTTATCTGCAGAAGATATTGCCAAGACTAATAAAGGCGTAGGTATTGAGAACTGCCATTATCTTAATGATGGACTCTGGTACATGAAACCCGTCAAGTAATTACTGTGAAATTTAGGGTATTGTACAATTACCGAGAATGCCATTTTTTTTTTTTTAAACTTTTATTTGACATGTATTGCATAAAGTTGATGAAAACATGCATGTTTTTAATTTAGTCCTAGTGTGCAGAAGACAAACCTTTTTCAGCTTAACATAACTACTTCTGTAGTTATCTGTTCTGTTGGGGCGCCTGACAGCTGGGTGGACAACACTTCGGATTCGTAGTTCTGAGGTTTCGGGTTGCGATCCCGGGTGGAGGCAGAAACAAATGGGCAAAATATTTCTTTCACCCTGATGCCCCCTGGTACCTAGCAGTAAATAGGTACCTGGGAGTGTAACAAAAAAAAAAAAAAAAGCCGCCGCAGGGATGCCGAGCCCTGAAATCATCTCAAGATAAACTAAAGATAGATCTATATACAAACAAATATCAGCTCTGTTCTAGTGTTGACATCCTCAAGGAAACGACTATTTCAATCGCCTCTGTAATGTGGCATCTACCATGTGCTTTAGAAATTAGATGAGATGAAATTGGCACATTGCTAACACCATTGCTAATACCATGTACAGGTATTTAATCGAATGTTTCTACATTTTCCTGAGCAATTTTCACTGGACAAAATTGTTGGACCTTCCAGGAATTCCTCATCCCTTTGTGTGTATTTTACCTCAATAAACTTATTTCAATTTCCAGGAATTTGTTAGAGCATAGTTTGTTTGAATGAGAATTCACTGTGATTTCTCTGTTACACTGGAAATGCTGAACAATTTAAGTCGGTTATTTAATTGAATCCAATTCACTCTCATGGTAAAGTAAGTTGAAAAACATTTTTTTTTTTTCTGCCTTGTAAGCTTAAACATTTTTTTTCCTTCTGTGGTAGGTGGTTGCATGAAAGCCCTTATAGAAGGAATCTGCCTCACCCCATACAGTAAGGGGACACTGTACACGAGTGGCTATAATCTTTGTTTCCTCCGGCTTGGTGCCTTATTTTGATAATTACTTCTTTTTTCCTGCTAACAATTCTTCAGCTAAATGTTTTTGTTCAATTTAAAGAGTACAGAAAAAAATAAAATAAACAGCTAATTCTTAAATCCCCTGAAATCCTGTCATATTATTTTCTGATAACTAGCTGTATACAGTGTGTACAGTACAGGTGTCTCCTTTAATTTTCTCCTAGGTAATTGTTACAGTAGTAAATAGTTTTGATTTCACCAATTATATCAAGGTTTAAAGGAAACACTTTTAAAGCAAGTCAATGTCTCATTATTGCAATTCTTGTCAACAGGGCACTGATCCGAGAAAATAATAGCCTCATTTGCTGAAACAAATATACTCTGCATAAAAGACAGCATTCTTATCTTACAGAAAATAAGAGAATCAAGTTATATGAGGTTACAGTGCAGTAATTTACAATGTTTTGCGAGTCAGAAATATGGACATACCGTACTACTTAATACTATTCCAGGTACATGAATAAATAAAGCAAATAATATACAACAGTTTGTAAATATTGCAAAACACACCTGTAAGTACCATAGAGTACATGAGTAAATATGTTTGAGACAATTTAAATAATAATTTGGCACAAAACAATTGTTTAAAATAAATCTGATGAGGTAAAAAAATCCACAGTTTGGAACGAATAGTTGCACCAAATATCCAACAATATATTTCAAGGTAGATTCAGTTTCAGTAAAAGATATTTAAAACAATTAATTTTATGTATATGTATAAATGTATGTACACATACATACATACATATACTGGTATTTATTATATTCCATTCTTAACATGGAAATAAACATTTCATCCACTTGGACCCTTTTGAGAAGTTAGCTACTGATCTGCTCGGTACAGTTTCTACAGATTTCGTTTTCACCTTCAAGAAGTTCCAAGTATATAAATATAAAATAATATGCACGATGTCACAGAGTACATGACCTTAAAATACAAGTACGACTGCAGTGAATAGGAAAATTTTAGTACAGTACTAATTTCCTATTTCACTGTGATGGTTCTTGCACACGTGTGTACAGTATGTGTATATATATATATTTATTACTATATAAAATACTTGGGCATTTGGGGTTAAATGTGCACATACAAGTATACACAAGTTAATTACTGTACTAGGAACCCTTATTAGAAAAGACTACCTCATAACTATAATTTATACTAACTACATTAAATATGGACACATCCAGACTGGATTATATATGAATAGTTTGCAGCCAACACATTAATTATTCCAAGGTTATAACATCAGTGGAACAGTTACTCGTATCACAACTGTGTGCATATTTAGTCATTTTATCTACTTTGGATTATATACAATAAGTCCCTGTTGCCTCTCATTTTTTTTATAATTTTTTTTTTAGCCACAAAATATAAAAATAGTTAAAGCATGTCTTCAAAGTTTTTTTTGACTAGTCTATGAAACTTTATTTTACCTAATGATTGAGCAATTTAATCATTGTATAAACAAAATTGTCCTGATTTTTGTTAATGCATTACCAATCTTTAAAGTGGAATATGCAAACTTGTAGTACCAAAGATACTGTAGATGTAAATTTTACATTTGCAACTTTTGCTGTCAAGTAGCAAATTTCATTGATTTTTTTTATTTTTAAATGGTAACAGCTGAAATTAGAGAAAAAATAAAGATCTAAGAATAAAAAAATATTAAGTATTATATAAAACTATTCTCTTTGCATATCTTTGGTGTGACCATTTCTGAGAAATAAACGGATGGGATTGTCCAGCATTACCGAGTCCATATTGACCCCCTCTCGTAGGGAGGAACTAGGCACTGAAGATGCACATACATTATACCATACAAAATATTATATACAGTATTCATAGTACAGTATTAATAAAATTCTCAATTTTAATGGCTATTGCTTTAAAATGTAATTATTTAATAAAATACAAGCTTTCATGATAAGATTTACAAGCAAAGGATAACTTAATACTGCAGTGAATAGGTTTCTGTAGTCCTTCCCATGCAATGATAAACTGCATCTTTTTAGCCAAATCAACACACGGACCTTTATCAAAGCTCAAAGAATTTTTTAAGAGATTACAGGATGTCAAGTTATTTTTTTTGAAGTTTGTTATTTTCACTGTTTGGAAAATTGTCGTAGGATACATTGTATAAATTATAATCATTAAAATATTACAAGTGTGCAAAACAGATACAACAAAGCTTCAAGAAAAACAAATTCTAAAGTCCTCAACTAATATTTCATGTTGCAGTGATATGCTGTTACTGAGATATAATTAAGAAAATAAATACTGTAGTGACAATTTATTACCTGTGCATTGTATCTGTCCACCTTTCTATCTTGAACTGTTCTTTCACAAATCACCACCACCAATACAACATGTTAAAAATCCACCTGAACATTCAAACATTTCTTGTACAGTGTATATTTGCTTCATGATTATTCCTTTTCATTCTTAATATTTACTGTTAACATTTTGATGTAATATGCATCCTCCAGAGAATATGCACTTGTATTCTGATGTATACAATTTATATTTTTGTACTTTAAATGTTAAGTCAATATGATGAGACATTTTTCAGATATTGGGCAGAAACCTTAAAAAAAGAAAAAACAGTGTTGAATGCAAGGAAAGACTTTTTCAGGTAAGCCCCCAATAGCTCTGGCACTGTCAAGCTTTAGCTTTATGCATCAAGGCCTCAGAGACCCATCCTTGCCTACCAGATACCAGGATTAAAATCTGGCTCACTCTATGAGGTAAGGGAAGTTTGGAAATACCAGCCAAAGCAGGAAAAACCTACCAAAAACCATATGCTCAGCAAAATGAGCAACTTTCCTAAAGGCAATTAGGCAATCCAAGGTAAACAAGGCAATCAAAATCACACATTAAAAGCCATAACCAAGAATTGTCCAATCACTAGATGTAAACTAGACCTGGGTGAGCATCGAGTGGCACAAAGGTAGACCCACATACTCCTTGGTGACCAATGTACCTGAACCACTACCTTATCCATGTGTCAAATGAATGGAAACAGATTTTTGCCCAAGCCCAGAAATTTAGCAGCTGGTGCTGCCAAAGCACAGCGTTGAGCTGCTAAAAATACTTATCACCACCGAAATTTGTGGAGTCTTCACCTACAGGAAGAGAGAATGGAGCAGTGGACATGAGGGTGAGCAATTAAATGGCTCTGGAGAAAGGTAAAAATGGCAACCTAGCAGTTACGGATTAGTCTATGACAGTATCATGGAGCAGTGGAGCAAAATCCTTGGGAATGGCATCCGCAGAGGCAGATAAGACAGATCATTCCAGAGCTGCCCAGAGAAGATCTGCACTGTACATGAATGGATGATCTGTTCCAAGTGGGAGCAAGCTTCGTCGTCAACCACTACTAATGCCAAAGGCAACTTGCGGGGAGCCGGTCGGCCAAGCGGACAGCACACTGGATTTGTGATCCTGTGGTCCCGGGTTCGATCCTGGGCGCCAGCGAGAAACAATGGGCAGAGTTTCTTTCACCCTATGCCCCTGTTACCTAGCAGTAAATAGGTACCTGGGTGTTAGTCAGCTGTCACGGGCTGCTTCCTGGGGGTGGAGGCCTGGTCGAGGACCGGGCCGCAGGGACACTAAAGCCCCGAAATCAACTCAAGATAACTGGGACACCTGGACAAGGAGCCCCAATAGGGCAGGAGCAAACAGGGTACTATTAATTGCTGCAAAGAAAGGCCCTCAAAGACAGACCTGAAAAACTGAGATGGCCAGTGTATGGCAGTTACAAGCTGCTACTAGCCCAAAGAAAACGGTTATTTGTCAATCAGGATGAAGCCAGGACTTCAGGAAGATGGCCCCATATTGAATGGAGGCTTGAGTCAATTAAGATGCAACGTCACAATTTGCACCAAGCACCAAAGCAAATACCATACTTGAATGAAAGATGATTGAAACCTTTTCCAAGCAACAAATCATGACCTGGAAATGCACCTAAGAGGGAGTGGAGGTGGCATAAAATCCATACTTGACAAGAATAAGGGAACATGTTCCTGTGCAACCCATCCTCCTGTTTAGATAGTACTTTTTGTAACTGGACCATAAATCAACGTAATGGACAATTAGTAGAATTTGGTACTACTGTATTTGCAAGTAAAAAAAAAAAAAAAATATTCCTAGGCCTAATATAAAGTCTATATATACAGTACTACAGTATATTAGGCCTCAGATAGCATGTATTACGGCCTAGAAAGGTTAGGTTAGGTTAAATTTTCTTTGCAACATCAGGACAAAAACTTTTCCAGTCTAAATTCAATAGTACCGATTTCTACTTTCTAATTGCATTTTACATCAATATATTTACCATGGCTCTCATTCTTACTGTAAGTACTATCTAAACAGGAGAATGGGCTGCCACGTGTAGTAACACACCCTCATGGCCATGATCCAGACCCCCAAAAATTTAATATGGTTTCATGCTGCAAGCCTGTAGATACAATGCTGGGCTGGCAAATGTGGCCTGAGAGGCTGCCCCTCTGGAAATGTGATGAAGGAAGAGAAAGCATACTATGCGTACTAGTGGCTGTACAAGAATGTAACAACTCTTGTATATATCTATAAAAAAAAAGGATACAGAGTATTGGGGTTGGCCAGAAAAGGGTCTTTGGCTGCCACAGACCTACTACTGGCAATCCGTGCTGTTGAAGGAAGGATCAGGGTGAGGGCCTACAATCGAAGCCTGTAATCTTGACATCATGCAGAAAAGCAAAATTCTGAGGCTCATTCCAGAGAGACAGAAGGCCTCAGGCTCCTTCAAATCCCCAGAGGGGCAGCCTTTGATTTCACATTCAACAGTACTGCATCTGTTAGTGTCTGTCAATTTGTGTTAGCAGCACGAATCCACATGAGAGCTCAAATCGACACACACACACACACACAGATAGACTATCATTCCAAACTTAATTATAAAAAGTGCCAAGCCTCAAAATAATTCAGGATGACAATACAGTACACAAATAGAAAGACAAAAGACTGCAAAGGCATCAGTCAGAGGATTTTATCGAGGACATATGTTCCAGCACCACTATGCCAAGTATGAAGTGTAGCCAATGACGATAAACAGAAGTGAGATAACAGGCTGGCTGAAACCCCTTGTAACCTAGGTTGTCATCAGGTGGAAGTTGGGCTTATCAAGGTTAGTGTATTTACACAATGACAACAATCATTTTCTTTATTTACTCTAGGATGGTGAATGTCTTCAAACAGATGCTTGCTTTTTTGCCTATATGCTTTCTGGTTTTTTCTTAGTTTGAAGTTAATCTACGATCCCTAGGCTCCCTTTAACCTCAAGTCAAGCCTGGCCTTGGGGAGCAGAAGAACTCCCAGAACCCTATCAAGCAGGTATTAAGCAGGTAACCTGTAGTGAGAGTCAGTTTCTGGTCCTGATTTCCAGTAGGTAAGGATGGGTTTCAAGAGAACTGGTGTGATTAGCTAAGATTGGCAATACTGAGGGGGTAAAACTTGGTTAAACTGAGGGGTCCTTCCCATAAAATGGTATACCAGCTTTAAAGCTAGATGGAAATATAATTATCATTCAGTAATAAACCACATTCAGATTATGAAAATTATAGTTAAAAGCTCAAATACTGATACAATTTGAATATTATTACAAGACTACTACTGGATACAAGACCTAACAACACAGTAGTTCGTATACAGGTACAGTATTGTAATTTAAATATATCATAATTGCATACAATTGATATATAAAAATTGGTAAATACCCTTATGTACTTTGTTTCACACTTTGGCTGTCCAACATCTACATGCATTTCCGACCATAAATGTTCTAGCTCTCCAGGCTGCTCACAGGTTGCTCAGCGAAGCGAAATGTGTTTACAATAATTTTTTGTTTTCTTATTTATTAACTGGATTATTACTAAAAATTTGGTACTAAAATGTTTGCAAATGAATTCTCTAGAGAATAGGTGGAAATACAAAAGTGTATTTATGATATATTATGGTGCAACCATGATGAATATACAAATGTTTATGAAAAGCAATTGGATGACGCATTTTAGCATCACTGGAACGATTACTGCCGGAGTACAGATAACGCATTCGAGTCATTGGAATGCAAAAGTGGTAGAGGAATGTCAAACATGCCATTCATATGAAAAGCATCATAAAATATATATATTTTGGGGGATGTTTTCTAAAAGGAACTTCTGCATTTCTCCCTGAAGCTGTGGAAATAATGCATATTCATCACCACCCTAAATAATATTACCAATGTCTGATAGATAATGAGAGTTTAGCCAGCAGAATTAATTGGACACATTGACCCCAATGTACTTAATTATTTACTATTTCTAAACCAAATACAAAATATTGTATACAAATTATTATCTTAAAAACCTAATTTTTCTCATATGAAAAGTGATAGCGAGATGTTCAGAATACTTTTGTAATGTCACTTAACTTTTAGGTTTAAAGATCAAATAGTAATACTCAAAATATTGACAAACTCTGTTGATTTCCATATAAACCACCACTCCTGCACACTTAATATACTGTTCACTCTTGTACCTCTTGTTACAACTGTGACAATTTATCAACATTATTTTCTAAACTTATGTCTGCCAGTCCTGCAGGGAATACTAAACAGCCCTTTTATATTTTGTATATTCAATCATATTTTAATCTTCAATGCCTCTCTGTGAAGTGTATTTTTCCAAGTTTGATTGGCTCCTTTTATTGAAAATCTACCAGCAAACATTTTACCTTCATTTCTAATACAGTACATGAATTTGTGTATCTATAAAGCAGGATCCAAAGAATTTGGTAATGAAATATCTTGTGAAACAAATGTACCCCTGCCCATGCATCCCTTTTGTTACTCCAATACAACTCGTTCCCCATTCCTACATAGCATTCTTACCCTCTAACATTTCCTGCTTCCCAACTTTCATACATTCCTTAACTTGGTTAACCCTCCTTTATTAGAGACATGCAGTCTTTTAGTGTATACAGTATATCAAAAGTTGTAAGGACAAAATTAAAGCCACACACACATCCTTTTTCTTTAGTCTTTCTTTTGACACGGCATAATTTAGGCCAGAATACACCCCATGACAATGTATTGGGCATGAAGGATGGTGGCACTGACAAGGATGGCTGAAGCTCATCACACACAATGTGTGGTTACCAAAATATGTAAGTGGAGTGAGGCCTAGGTCTAGAACCCCATCTTACAGTTATTGTGCACGATCTATTTACACCTTTTGACATTCTAGCATTAGCACTTTGACATTTTCTTTTGTAACTGTAAATCTAAGCAGCTTCCACAACCTCTGAAGTGTGTTATTGTTTACAGCTTACAAGGAATTTAATTATTTTCATACATCTAGATCCATTTGTTTTCATCTTCAGCCTAAACCCCTCCTACTTTTGCTTTCTTATCATATCACCTCTGGTTCTCTCTTCTTGAGTCATTGGATTGGGTTCTCTTAGTCTTTTCATAATTTGGCTCTCCTATCTCTTCTACTAGTATCACAGAAATTATCTGAATTATCTAACAATATAATTGTGCATGACTTTGTTTTGTGTATGCGTGTGCATGTGTATTTGCAGTACCTAAGAATAATATCAGGATGATAGCTACGCTCATGGTGTCCCAACTTTTCTATAATCTTTGTTATGTAAAGCTTTGAGCTTCCAGTGGTTTAGGCATGTACTACCTTCTCATTATTTATTTAATCTGTTTTGGCACAGTTATTTTCATAATTTGAATCTAAAACCTCTTTTCTTGATACTGTAAATTTAAAATGCTTCCTTATAATTTCTTGTATTGTATTTGTCATAATTTTGTACATGACAATTATATCTCTATCTTCTTCTAGTTTTGATTTGTTTAAAATAAGCATGTATAAGTATGCATGCATGTCTATATGTAATTACATACCTAAGTGCAGTTATAGGACGAGAGGAACACTTGTGGTGTCCCATCTTCCCTGTAATCTTTGTCATTTTGAGACTGCTAATGGTTTTGGCCTCCACCACCTACTCACTTAAATTGTTCCAAGTGCCCACAACCCTGTTCACAGGAGAAAACTTTCGGACATCATTTCGACACCTTTGTTATCTAAGTGTGGGTTTTAAACATTTCTCCTTTACAACTTTGTTGATTTCAATCATGATTTTGTATGATCATATCTCCTCTTTTCCTTTTAAGCTATGAGCTATTGCTCATAGCACCTTAAGCCTTTCTTCACAGCTCTTTGTTTTTTAAGTCAAGAAGCTATTTGGAAACATGTCATTGCATCTTCTCTATTTAGTTGATCTGTTTTTATAGACATGAATACCTTACAACTGATGAGATGAGAGAGGAGAGCGAAGGAGGAAAGGAGGGGCTCCTGAAATTATTACAATACAGTAAACTGGCCACTTTTAAATTCATTGTTAATTTTCATATGTACTTATTCTCCCTGACAAAATACACTGGTTATGTTTTGTGTCAGGATATTCATTTTAATCAACTACAATAAGAATACATTTGCATTCTAATATTTATGATTATGTACATTAAATATCTCCCAATTTTATAATAATTTTGTCATGAGCAACCCAGATTCACCTTTCAAAATTGTGCTGTCTTGAAATAAATATTTACAGTGCAATATATATACCAGTATGCATATCATATCAATGTTCAGGAAATTAGTCCTTCAAATAATAATGTTTATAGTACAGATGATAACAAAAACATTGTACAGTACATCTAAAAGTATTTATAGTGGATTGGATAGTTACCTTAAATCATGCTTTGGTCAAAATGCACAATATTGCCTTCATCAGCATTATGCCATTATTTAGAAACATCCTCATTTTCAACTGTGAGTGCACAAGTTAAAAATATAATAACAAGCAAGCCAGGCACTGATATCTCCTGCAGACCAACACTTGGCCCTCATGGATGGAGTTCACTGGAAAATGAACAACAAATGAACAATATTGCTTTACAAAATATCCTTTATAATGTTAATAAAATCGAACAGAAGAATGCTTAAGAGTAAATAATAACATTCAAAAAAATATATTTATATTTTAAATGATTATATATTGTTATTACCTACAATGACAAGTGTAAGACATAGGCATTCCCTATAGTACATGTATGCTGAATACTGTACACCCATTATCATCAGAAAGACATTATGTGCATACAGGGAATACATACTACTGTATCTTCTCACAATACATTAATGCTTTTAATCACTAGCATAATAATATCTACAGCATAAAATAATTGACAGGTAAAAAAAGAGTTACTGTACCTGTTATATAATAAAAGAATACAGTATAAAAAACTGCTTTAACAATTTATATGGGTAATAAATATAACCAACCATTTATATAGGTAACATATGTAATAATCTTATGTATTATGCCAAGACCTAAAACTACATAAGACTTTGAAGTCCTTAAACTAAAAATCAGCTACAGTACAGAAATTTAAAAAATGCACAGAAAGAATATTGGCACTGGAGATTATAATAAAAAAGTTGAGTAGGCTTGATAATAGAAATCATAAATTCATGCATTATGCAGCAATTCAAGAGACTAAATTAAATATATTTTAGATAGATTATAGCTATGATCAGCTGATTTAAAAAAATAAATTAGGCATACTGTTACCATGTACTACAACAAAACTCTTAGTACTGTATTAAAAAATGTATCGGATTTAAATTCAAGTGGTCTTAATACTTAATTTAAAAATATGCAATCCCAACTAATTAAATTTAATAAATTTTGAGCTAAGCAAACTAAAGGCAAAGATTTCATCACAGAGCATGGCCCAAGTGCAGGAACACACCGGGTATAGCACACTGGTCTGCAGTGCCAAGCCACTTATGCTGCTACACATCATGCTAAAACCTCAAGTGGGGGTTTGAGCATGATGGGGGTTTGAGCATGGTTTTGAATGACGTGGGGGAAATCCCCCCACGTCATTCAACTCCCCAAGTTGAATGACGTGGGGGATTTCAGCAATGTTTATGACACAAATAGCGTGTCTCAAGTAAGTAGGTAATCCAAGCTGTGATCACATGAATGCACCCTATAAGCAATTAACCAAATCGGAATAATCTTTGTACGCTGCTTGAAATGCAAAGGATTTTGGTTTGGGGTTCTGTAAGTAGGTTTATCAGATTGAAAGTTACATACTCAACAACAAATAACCAGTGAAGGAAAAATGCCAGCTTAAGTTTTAGAGATAATTCAAGATAGTTCTTGACTGATGCAGCAATACAACTTTGCAGTGTGAGGAAAAATTAAAGATGATGATGATGATAGGTTGGTTTCCTCAGTAAAGATGATAGGGTGGTTTCCTCAGTAAAGATGATAGGGTGGTTTCCTCAGTAATTTTCTTTAATGAAAATACCTGAACCTACCTGAAAATACCTAAAATAGCCTTGCAATGTTGGTGTTACCACAAGCCTTTCAATGATGGTGTTACCATAAGTCTTGCAATGTTAGTGTTACCATAAGTCTTGCAATGTTGGTGTTACCATAAGTCTTGCAATGTAGGAGTTACCATAAGTCTCGTAATGTTGGTGTTACCATAAGTCTCGTAATGTTGGTGTTACCCTAAGTCTCGTAATGTTGGTGTTACCATAAATCTCGCAATGCAGATGTTACCATAAGTCTTACAATGTTGGTGTTACCATAAGTCTTGCAATGTTGGTGTTACCCTAAGTCTTGCAATGTTGGTGTTACCCTAAGTCTCACAATGTTTGTGTTATTATAAGTCTCATAATGTTGGTGTTACCCTAAGTCTCACAATGTTTGTGTTATCATAAGTCTCACAATGTTGGTGTTACCCTAAGTCTCACAATGTTTGTGTTATCATAAGTCTCACAATGTTGGTGTTACCATAAGTCTCACAATGTTGGTGTTACCCTAAGTCTCACAATGTTTGTGTTATCATAAGTCTCACAATGTTGGTGTTACCATAAGTCTCACAATGTTGGTGTTACCATAAGTCTCACAATGTAGGTGTTACCATAAGTCTTGCAATGTTGGTGTTACCCTAAGTCTCACAATGTTTGTGTTATCATAAGTCTCACAATGTTGGTGTTATCATAAGTCTCACAATGTTGGTGTTACCCTATGTCTCGCAATGTTGGTGTCATCATAAATATTGCAATGTTGGTGTCATCATAAATATTGCAATGTTGGTGTTATCATAAGCCTTGCAATATGGGTGTTATCATAAATATTGCAATGTTGGTGTTATCATAAGTCTTGCAATGTTGGTGTTATCATAAGCCTTGCAATGTTGGTGTTATCATAAGCCTTGCAATGTTGGTGTTATCATAAGCCTTGCAATGTTGGTGTTATAAATATTGCAATGTTGGTGTAGCCATCAGCCTTGCATTAACCAACAGCTTCATATAGACCCCAATGATTTGTTACTCTTTGCCTTCCTTGTACACCTATGTGTGTGCCAAATTCATATGCTGCAGCCAAAAATAAAGAAAATCTTGAAATGCAATAAGAAAATTAAAATTAAAATAAATAACAAAATTAGCACAGAGAAAATTCTCATTATATCCGTATTGCATTTTATCAAGCGGATTTAAATTGGGGTCCACATTTAGTTTTAAATACAATAAAATTATCACCAAAAATATGCTAAAATACACATTTAAAAATCATCCTTGCAGAAGAATTTGTTTAAATTTGAGCATTAATAGTCATGATAATAATATTCCTAGTCAGATTCATCACACAAATGATGCTCTGAAAATGTATTTTAGTTGCATAGAGGCAAATTGCTGTTAAAATTCCTTAGTAAATTTGAGTGTGTACCTAGCCTTGCTGGTGATGGCTTGCAGGATTGATCACAGCATGAACTTCATCAGCACCTGCTCCATCTGGAAGCAGATTGTTATCTTCCTCTCTCATTCCTTCTAAAGGTTCTTCAACAGATTCTGATCTTGCATTTGTTCTAGCTCTATCCCTGGAACAACCATTATTACACAATCCAACACCTTCTGCAGCTCCACCTACCCCAGCTCCTTCCTCAACTCCAACTGATGAAGGGGCATCTCCCATTACAACAGCTGCAGCTGCTTCTTCTGCTGTCCCTCCACCATCTTCTTCACTACTGTTTGAATGATGAGGTCTCACAGGAGCAACTGCATGGTCAAAACCTCTCAATTTGGGACGATTTTCAGAGCCCACCTGAGAAGGTGTCTCAAAGTGTACGCAATGAAAAACCTGGAGGATAATAAAAGATTAAAAATGTACTCTTATAATAAAATCGTGCACCTAGGGATCAAATATATAATATTTTCCAATATGTTTTTTGTTTACCAATGTAACAGAAATAAAAGTAAAATGTAAACTTTCTTAGTCTTACTCACCTCATTTGCAGTGTTAAAGGTACCAACTATTTTAAAGTAAACAATAGCTCTTGGTGGGAAACTTAAAGTCTGCCATGACCTGCAGGCTTCACGTGTCTTATCAACAATCAGCTCCCAGTCTCTATTATTTACCGAAGCTTCTATGTAATAACTGTAAGAGCGATCATCACAGTCCCATAGAAGCAGCCTGGAAAAGTAGCGATTATTATTTATCAGGTACCAGATTAAGATTGTCACAATCATTCAACAACGCAGAAAATGTCTACCGATTTTACGCTAAACCAATTCACTTTATATAAAACAATAGAATACAACAATATACATACCTTTAAATTATAAAATTATCAACAAACATTTGAACTACAACAAGTGAATATACATTACAGTGCTAATGAAACTTTCTAAATGCTTTGTGAAGGTACGCTGCATGTCAGATATACACTATTGTACAATGATTAGAGCTGAATACAGTACAGACAAAAAATACTAAAAATCCCAAAAAGACATTAAATTAGGAAATATATATCACACATTACATACTTGCAAGAGGAAAGCCAATAAGGCTGCCCTAGCTGAACACATATGGATCCCGAGCCTAGTTGGTGGCAGGTGTAGCCAGAGTCCCAGTCATAGTGGTGAATATCACCATTTAAAAGGTTATTGCGGGCACGACTTACTCCTTCAATCACTAACGCACTTTTGGTAACAAGTGCAACATTTTCTGTTGGAACTGTAAAGAAAAATTATGTCATTTTAATTACAAATAATATAATCATTAGCAACATAAACCCAATTTTCTGTCTTGTTACTTCGACATTTTCCGTCTCCCTAGACCTACTTTTATAACTGAATATACTTCTAGAGGAAGCTCTCATTATTTCTGGCATCTCCTTCCCGATGTGTACAAAACAAGAAAAAGAATGAAATTTGTGTTTGTTTACATTTACCATACTTTCCACATGCAAATATATTTTTCTACAAGTGGCAGACAGAGTGGCACATTTGAAGACAGCCACTCGCTAAGGGTTAATAAAGCATTCGATACATGAAATCAATATCATGTTATAATATTTAACATTTATCTGATGTTCCAAAAAATGACTTCTAATACATGTTCAGCATTATATTAACTCTCTTATTCATTGCTTACCTATAAGTCCTTTGTTCAATTCCACTTCCTGTTTAGAAAAATAAGCTTCAAAGGCCACCACATGGAAAACACGATTAACAGTATTATTTGTGCCAACAATTCGAATATACCGGACAACTCTTGGAGAGAAGTAAAGATACTGCCAAGAACGACAGTGATAACGAGTGTGGTCAACGACTCGAACCCAGTCCTTCTGATCCATAGACACTTCAATATAGTACGAGTATCCTCTGTAACAGCAAAAATATTTATATGGAGTACTGAACATTATATAAAATTCCAATACACATGTAATACATAAGATACATACAAATATACCACCCCACCCCAGAAGTGAAGGATGAATATATACTTCAACATCATCAAAGTACTGTTTATGACAAAAGATGACACTAACAAAGTTAATGGAATTAAGGCAAGGATATTAAAGGGAAATGCACAATGCTGATATATTTCCATCTTACAACATCAATATAGTTAACAAGTGAATACACATTACCATTTAAAAGGTTATGTCATTCACTGCAGGGAACATATTAGTAAAAAGATTGCAATGTTGCCTAAATATATAGATGCACATTCCACCAAACACACGACCGAAACTATGACGTTGCTACGACGTTCGAGCAAGTTTTAACACCTAAAAATTGTAACAACCAATAGAGCAAGTTCTAACATTCTAATATGTCATAAAAAAGTTATACCAAGATGTAACAACTTTATTACAAGTTGTAACAAGGGATTCATAGACACTGTTACAGTGAGTGTTTGCAGGGTATCTACCACTAAATTAGATTTGCTCTTAGAAAATACATAACATGAAGTTTATACAGCACTTTATTCTAAGTGCTGTATTTATTCACTCTGGCAAATTGAACATAATTAACTATTTAATTGAAATTAAAACACAGTAATTAAATATTTCAAATCACTTATTAAAATTTATGGCTTTAGGTATAACTGAAACGGTATGAATGATGTCATTTGGGGTACTAAAACAGCGTAATACAGAACACAGGATGAACATGATGAGCTAGGGTTTGAGGATAATGTGGTGACAACACTGCCATTTAGAGGTAGCCAGGAATACTGGGTTATCAGGTTTTATACATCCTCATTTTTCATTTATGTCTACTGAGAGCCCCCCCACCCGTTTTTTTCTTTTTTACTTTTTTTTTTGTACAGGTGGATACAGGAGCAGATGACTGCTGTCTCCTGTTAGCAGGCTGAGAGCTTTTCCATCCCACAGCATATGATAAGCCTTACCCACTAGTTTTCCTGGAATACAACCTCCAAATTGTTTAACAAGTAGGTACCCAATCACTGCTGAGTAAACAGAGGCATACTGTTAAGGATTGGCACCTAGTCAATTCTCCACACCAAAGATACGAACTTAGGCCAAATTGCTCGCGAAGCGTGGATTGTGTGTGTTACCACTGCACCACTGGTGACATGGTTTTGAGATTTGATGGAATGAACCTTTGTCAACTCACTCCAGGCTGAACTGGACTAATCTCCTGTGACCCCCCCCTCCCCCTAACAGCTCTGACCCTACAGGGACCAACTGGTAAGTTCTCTGTGGCACTGGTGCTAAGAAGGTTGTCTGACAGTCAAGATCCTTGCCCAAATGACAGTAGATCTTTCCTAAGGGCAGTTATTAACTTTTATTCCTGCTCATACCTCGATTCCCAAACTGATGAAAGAACACACAGCATTAACATGGAAGCTAATTTCAGATTCCAGTTAAGAACCCTTGCCTTTGGGGGTACAGTACCCAAATGCAATAGCTCAAGGATCTAAACTCAAGTTTGTTTACCTACAGCAGACAAACTTATTCTTCTAAGAATTATTCTAGTATTTCAACCAATTTAATTATTAAGTCAACCCTGTTAAAAAATTAGTAAAAATATGTGAATGCCCCCTTTATATCCATTTTCCATATTAATTTTTTTTACAAATATTTCTTATTTAACCTAATACAATAATTAAAATCTTGAATGTCAAAATAATTCTTACCTTTGGTCTTTATCCCAGAGCATCATTCTCATGTGATTGATGATACACTGCATCCCCAACTTGATTAATATACCTTGACCATTATTATCATCAATAGGATGCCTTGTGAAGCCACGGTCCATGTCATATGTTGCTACATTTCCATCCAAAAGGTTTGCTCGCATCTCTCCTTGAAGCACCTGTGCCCCTTTGCTAGGTACAGCCACATTTTCTCCTGGCACTGGAAATTAACAAATGCATAAGAGCAAATATTAATCCTTACATACTGTGTAATCACCTGAGTAATTACTTTTTGTGTTACAGCAAAGCTCTGGGTTGCAAAACAAATCCACTAGCAGCTCTATGTCTGTACTGTACATGTATCATACTACACTTACTTAAATAGCCTCGATACTGAAGATCCATATCCCTCGACTCATTTTTGGCTTTAATTGCATCCAAAATTTGATCAGGAGTTATTAATGAAGTTGGTCGAACAACATTTAACAGATCCTGAAAGAAGTCATTAGATTACTGTTAAATAATATAATCTTATTTGTTGACATTTAAATAGGATGATACCAAAATATCATTAATTAGATGAATTTTGAAGCATTTAGTATCATTGCACACAAAAATATTTATTAAAAATATTAAATATGTAACCATTTTGGTATTTTTCTACATTCAATCTTTTTATTTTGTTTACCCTGACTCCAATGACAAGAAAATTAAATGTAAAATTAAGGTTTAATTATGGTAAGATTAAATAAAATTTTAGGAACTAGTGATATTAATATCAGATTTTAATTGATTTTAAATTTTTTATATGAAAATCATTTTAAATATTTAATTCTAGTTCTTCATATTTTTAACCCATTTGCAAAGAAACTTAATAAAAGCATTCTAAAAACAGTACATAGTTGACCCAGGACTTAGATTTTCACATTCCAAGGCTTAAGAACAATTATCTATCCATAATAGGAAGAGAGAAGAAATGATAATATTGAGAAAAATAAATTAACTTACAGTAAGACTGATAAGAGGTAATCTAATATGAGCAAGAATTTCTTGTGTTTGTTCTTTTGTCAGATCTGAGTTCCGTTCAACCCATGTTTGTACACCTTGGAATATATATACTTCTGGGGCACAAAATGAATCTCTTCCAATGATGGCTTTCAATGCTGACTGCAAAAAATGAGAAAATATTAATTATACAAATTGGGGCCATTATATAGATGTGACACTTGACTGCACTACTTTACAACAACTACTAAAGACTTAGATTTTTACAGCACAGGCTACAATCCACTTATCCTAAAAGTTCCCTGTAACCCCACACACATCGCCATTACCCAACTCCTCATGTTCATGGGGTAGAGGCACATAAGCCTGGAAGAAATAAAAGCAATAGAGGAAAAGAAAGTTAAAGATACAGAACTTTATATGATAACCACCATTCACCAATGGCCACTTAACCCTAGCAAGAATTGGCCAGTAGGTTCATTTGGTCGGACCCCCACCAAAGTAGTGTTGCCCCACAGGAATATGGGGAGTACTATACGGGTTGCCACGCACAACAAACACAAGAGTTGCATAAAACTACAAAGGGTAGATGGGCTGAACTTATTTCCTTGAAGCAAAGGAGACACTTTATAAGCCATACTTATCTGCCTTCTATGTTATTGGAGCAATGTTAAGGAACGATCCTTGAGAGGAAGAAAAGCTACAGGAAACTAAAATATGACATCTACAGTACACAAAACAAAACAAAAATTACAAGAATAGCTACAACTTATGAATGCAATAAAAATTACTTTAGACAAAAATTATTTATAATAAGGATTCACAAGAAAAATAGGACTGCAGAGTACTACAATTTTACGAAGAGGTGGGGTATTGCTGTGAATAATTACCTGGTGGGGCAGTACTCATTTTTCTATAAGGCTAAGTAGTATTTATGATAGGGTGAATGGATATGCATTTTTTTCCTGGGCTGATGTCTTCCTACCCCATGATAGTGGAAAATGAGAAATAATAATGGCCATGAAAAAAATATATACAGTAGTACAAAGTCTCCCACAGAGATTTTTTCTTTGGCTACATTGATAATATTGCACCAAATGGTAACCTACACCCATAACCCCACTTAATGACTCACAATGCAATAGTGTTGGGCATAATTAAATGCTCCTTTTAAGGCATAAGCCTTGGATGCTGCTATAGCCAAATACTATATGATCCACCTAGGATTTGTATGAAATGCCAGACTCTCAAGACTTTTATCCTCATAATAACAGGGATCTCTGCACATGATTCCATTATGTATCTTAAGAAGAGTGACAGTGATGAGTCTATTTCAAGCTAACATCGACTCAAACACCTTACTAATGAAAATTATAAGTGAAAACTACCAATTATCAATTTGCAAACTACTGATAATTGATGAAAGGCTAAGCCTTTGAAAAAAAAATGACAGCTGTCCTATTTTGTGTATACTTACTGGAGAAAGGGCATAAAATGATTCATGATTCAGTATAGGTAAGGCATTTTTATCCATAAAATCTTCACACACAGTCTTCAGGTTTGTAAGGGTGTATAGAAATGCCATATCATATATAACACAAATATTTGCAATACACAAAGCATCCTTCAAGTATTCACAGACAGCAGATTCCAAATCTTCAAAGCCATACTGGTGAGCAAGCCCAAGGATTTCTAATACAGTCTCTTCCTGAAATAGTGCAAAATTATATTACAGTAATTCATTTTGCCTATGACAGAAGACCAAGTAAATTAAACAATTATAGTTAATAAAAAATGTAACTGGAAAAAGAATACACACTTTAAACATTATTCCTTACAAAGAACATTAACATTAACTGTCTGGGCAGGAAACAAGTGATGAAATGGAAAAATCATGGAAAAAAGGGTGAATATAGTACAACAAAGAATGGGTAGAATGGAGCAGGCTTAAAAAGCATGATCAGATAGAGCTCCTTTGAGGCTTTTCTGCTGTAACTAATTCCCTCCTAGAAGATCCTAAACAGAATAAGACATCAGATATATAGATAGACTGTACCTGGGCTCTATACCAAAAATATAAATATTGTATTAATTTTTTTATTCTCATTGCCAAAATCTTAGTCTGTAAAAACTCACCTTTTCAGAACTGAGACTGACCCATCCAGTATAGATATATTTCAAGAGTACATTGAAAGCTGTTAAATTGGCATCTTTTATTTCTACCTCAGCTTGGCGAGATTCACGCAATCCACCAAATAGAAGAGCTCTGAAATTCAAATGTTTTATGAACAATTTCTATTATATTTGGACAATATATTAGATTATTTAATTTCAGGGGTTTTAACTTTTGCTTAAAGTTGAATCAAGCATTATTATTTAAAGACATACATTGCACAGCAAAAAATCAGTGTTGAATGTAATGAAGCGCCATTTTCTGGGTGAGCCCTGACAGCTTCCTGAAGCTATCCAAACAGATATGTGCTACATTAGTTTCAGGTCATCAGTCACACGAGTTCTTATGCCTACTAGGAACCACAAGCCAGAACCTGGTCCCCCTCAGAGGCGCAGGGAGCAGTGGCCTATGAGCACTTTACATTTAAAGAACAATACAGTATGTCATAATTACCATCGACCAGGGCAATTATGACAGAAATGAAGGGTTTATGACAAATTATGGAGGGTTGCTTGTTTGGTTTCTTTCTAGGGGGCTGTTTTGATCTTTTGGGATGTAGATTACACAGGTTAACCAGACAGTGGTCTGTTTTGATTCACCTACCTTTCTGGGTCCTTCCCCGGTCAATAGCAATTATGACATACTTTAAACGTAAAGTGTTCATAGGCCATTGCTCCCTGCGCTTCTCTGAGGGAACCAGGTTCTGGCTCGTGGTTCCCAGTATGCATAAGCACTCCTGTGACTGATGACCCCAAACTAATGTAGCGCATATCAGTTCGGATAGTTTCAGGGAGCCGACGGGGCTCTCCATAGAAAAGAATTTCAAATGCAAGCAAATTTTGCTTACCATACAAACTATAGAATTTGCATTTCAGATAAAAATAAAATAATTTAAAAGAAAAATAGAATGCTCAAATTAAAAATCAATACAAACCTGAAATACTGACTTCGTGCTGCTAATATGACTTTGTGTGCACGAAATGTTTGTCCACTGACTTGTAGAGTGACATCACTATACTCATCGTTGAGATAAAGAGCCCCAATATCATGCGCCAGGTTGCTAGAATGATCTACAACTCCACCAGGGTAGGGTAAACCCAGGTGGATGTTAGACATGGTTCTCACACACTAGAATGATGATGATGATGGCTATTACCTTGTGTATTCTTAAGAAATCCTCTTCATTTCTGAAAATAAACAAAATACTATATATTGGCTCAACTGCTGATTATATACATATATGTACTGTAAGCACAATTCACGTTAAACAGAAAATATGTGTATCTGCTTATAAGATATCTAGAACTTGAGCAAACCTTGCAACAGAGCTACATTTTTTATTTATACAGTGTAAAAATAAGCTGTTAACCTTTAGGGTGTTGTGTCAGTAATACTATATTTTATTTATGGAGACTCAAACCAGTGAGGATTGTAACAATTCACTTTACTATGTGGCAGCAAAATCAATAAAAATTACATCAGGTCATGAAGTGTTAGCAATTAGTATATCTCTTGTTCTCAATGGATAGCTTTGAAACTCATAAAACTAATGAAAAATATCACAATGATAAAATAACTCTTGAAAACTTATAAATAAATAAAAAACACTATTATATGTAGCAATATAATATTTAAGCAATTTCTAATACAGTATTAGAAAATATATTTTACATATAAGTATTTTTATGTAATACAATACACAGCACAGTAAATGGCATCCATGCACAACTTTGTGAATGTACCAGATCAACACAATGAAAGCATCAGATGCAAGGAGTGTGACGCTGACTCCTCCTTGCTTAATTCCATAAATCAAAGACAAGGGGCTTATTCACCAACCAAGAAGAATCCCATAAATGCATAAGTGTTCCGAACCATAATGAAATCTGACTCGAGTAGCAATTGGGTCAACCTATGTGTTGCGTTTTCACAATGGTTGCCCAAGTTAAAATCGACGAACGCTGATTTTAACGTTCAAAATTTCCCCATAGATATGAAGTCCCCCATGACACAGTATTAAAACACTGATCTAACCTGACCTAACCTAACCTAACCTAACATTAAAAACTTTGGATTTTTGGTTTAATAAGTTATCAAGATGTTTTCAACAACATTCTTGGGGCGTTCACCAATTTTAACTTTGGGGACCATTGTGGAAATGCAACACATGGGTTAACCCAATTGACAATCATGTCAGATTCTAACAAGGGTTCGACCATCTGTGGCAGAGGGTTCAGCATTGGGTTAGGTTAGGTATAGGTTAGAATTTGTCGGCAAACCACATTGTGTGTACAGTAATGCTACTTGTACCTAGTGGTTCACATACAGCTTACAACTATGTTTTGTATACTGATACTTGTACCTGAAGGTTCAGGTACAAATTTTCAAACCTAAACCATTATATTCATCAGTATAATGTGTGAAGCATACTGTTACCATGTGGTTACACAGAATACAGTGTACACATAGATTTTCCGTGTATATATTTATTGATTTTCAAAAATGATAATTATAATTCAAGGCCAATTAATGGAATATGACACTCATCATATTCATGGATAATTCATTCATAAACAAGCCACGGCAGACATGTACGAAGTGACCTTACCCCAGGCGTGGGAAGGTCTATGCCAATACCTTCCCTTTCTCCCAGTCTGTCAACGCCTGCATTTTAATACCTGCATTGCTTCTTCAGTAGCACAACCTTCTGCTAATGCCATCACTGGTTACCCCTAAAAATAATCAACTAATCTCTGCCATCAATGTCTAACTTCTCATTGCGGTCTGCCACAGCCAAGACGTCAACTACCTTGTCACTGGTGCCATATATCACGTCCCTTGCAGGTTGCAAGTGATGCCACTGGCCATAGGTGCCAGGCCTAGCTGCAACAGCCCTCAACTAGGGTCATGGTAAGAGCAATTCGTGCCAAAACAAGGCCAATTACCTGCGTAGATTCTAGAATGTGATAGATGCGACTCCAGTATACACAGACGCCATCGTACTGTGTCCATATACTCGCATTTCCTTGTGTATACTTGTATCACACGTATATCTCCTCATTATACATTTTGGGGGCGGTGTATTGGTTCATTCCAACCTTAAGAGTATATATTTATTTGACATAAAACAGCAAATGTTTTGAATTCTGATCTGGAAGGTTATTGTTAACCTTTCCTATCACAATCACACGTATATCTCCTCATTTCCTATTTTCAATCACACGTATATCTCCTCATTATACATTTTGGGGAGGTATATTTATGCATTCCACCCTTAAGAGTATACATTTATTTGGCATAAACAGCAAATGTTTTGAATTCTGATCTGGAAGGTTATTGTTAACCTTTCCTCCTGTTTAGATAGTACTTTTTGTAACTTGCATCATGTGGACCTCGATATATAGACATATGCTTGAGTACATATAACTATGACACCAGTCGTAACTTACTTTAATCATTTAGAGCATGAAGTTTGAGTTAGTGCTCCACTACTGATCATTTTCGCCAGTGCAGCCACTGAGGTCAAGCGATCAACATCAATTATAGAGGTTGGATATAAAAACCATGATATTTTACGTATGTATTTGACGTGTTGAGATCTATAGCTACCCAAGTGCGAGTCAGTAGTTAGCCTAGGGCTGGACAGACCTCGAAATAACATATAAAGGCCGCTTTCATATGTATACATATAAGTAGTGCGATAGGCACGTCCTGGTAATCAAGTTTGTTCATTTATTATGCACCCCATACCTATCCTGTGGGCGATAGTGGAAAGGGTTACAGAAGCACATAATGGGCTGAGATTGAACCCCAAAATTCATTTAGATAAGCATGTTATAGTCTTGCTTTGACTGTAGCAAAGACTAAGCTACACCAGAGTAGCAGAAGGTTCGCCCTCTGTAATATGGTATCATCAGGCCATCATATTCACCAAGTTAGACAGGTTAAATATCCCGAAAGGAATCCACAGTGAAATAACAGTTCGGTTGTATAGACTACGTCTTGGTTACATATGAAGTGGGAAATTAGTGAACCCAGAGAGTGGGAATGCATCTTCTGCCAAACAATCACAGAAAAGCCACTCATTCCCTATCTCCTGGAACGTGAAGCACTAACGACCTCAGAAGATATTTAAGTGTCCCTAAATCTTGCAGTAACCACCCTGAAGCCATCAACACTGCCACTCTTCTGGTCAAAAAAGGTGTCCAGCAGCTGGACACCCTCATAAATACTGTCAAGCAGTATCCTCCCTCGCGATAGCAACCACATAGCAAGGACTGGCAGTTGCAAGCTCAGCACACAATATTTCCTATCACGACTAAAGATCACATTCACAACCAAACATCTACCACTTACGGGCATGTCCGTGCCATCTCTTGGGTGCATATACATTCATGTACACAAATACATTCACATATCAATAATCTTCTTATATCAAAAGAGATTCAACAAGAGGTTCACAACAGTCACTATACGAGACACTTTACATCATTGGTGAGTCACACAGTTACTAGTCTTGCTCCACACCCACCCAACTGGGCAGCAGCTTTAGTCATGTGCATGCATTATCTACTGTAAGCAAATTTTGGATACCTCGCTAAGATTCCTGGCAGAACATCATTATGAATGAAGTACTTACACATTTCTTGGACACCATTGATGGTGTTATCTTTAAATTCCGCAATTTTTTCTCATTCCATTACATAATGACGCAAAGTATGCGAATAGTTCTGCTGACAGAGTTTACATTTAGTCAAATCTACATCAGCAGATGTTGCAGAGGTACTTGTAGTCGAGCTTAAGCCTAGCAATGGTGACATCTAGAAGTCTGCTAACCTTATTGTATGTCCCATAGTCGTGCGGTTCTTCCTGCACAACAAAATAATGATAGATGGAGTAACTGGTGTGAATTTCACTTTGCCTCAAGATTTACGAGATTTTGTTGATCCCAGAATATTACTGCCATCAGGCTGCTCAAAGGCAGTCAAAGATGGTAATCAATTCCCCTCTTTACGAGCAAAAGTTTTGACTAACTCATCATTTCTATCATGCATCAACTCATCATTTCTATAATGCATTTGGAGACCAGTGTGGGACTACATGAAACAAACTCTGACCCCATCATTGATTATTTCATTATATCTGTGTCTAGCTTCAGACACAAGCATGTCACCACAGGTATGCCTTGAGGAGCTGAGGGCAGTCAAAGATGACAAGGATTCACTTACAATTATCGTGTCAACTTTGGATTAATATACTCGTTCGAGTGCAAGGATTATGGCAACCAATTCTGTTTGATGAGTGGAGGTTCAGTTATTTATACGCGCTCATGGGAGTAGGAACCATTTCCTGCTGCCACGACAACTGCACTTCCAGCTGCACCATAGGACAAATGCAAAGAGTCATCAATGTCATCAGTAACTGGGGTTCTCTTACCAAAGCATCAATTTGGTTTAATTCATTGTACTTTGCTTTTTGTCGAAGCATGGGTTGTTCTTTAATCAGCTTCTTGGGTGGGAAAGTTGTGACATTAATTGCCGCCTTCAAGAGAGAAGGCTTGGAGGGCTTCAGTGTTGGGGTTAGGGTGGGTTAGCCTAAGCATCTTGATACAAATTAAAGCATTAATTTCAGTGATACGATCACTTACACATATAATATTTAGTGTCTTCGTCATGTTTAGAAATTTAGTTGTATGGGACATCAGAGGATAATCCTCATGGCTTCGTTTTGCATCTTTTCCAGCCCTCCAAGCATTCTGTCAGGCACTAGAACACGCATGGGTGCAGCATAATCGATCAGTGATCTAATATATGAGCGGTACATTATTTTGCCAATTCTCACATTTGCGCCATAGCATGGATGAGACAGCCTTGAGAGCACGGAGACTCTCTATACTGACGACCCAGTCTGGCTACAACATTGCGGTACAGGGGAACCTTAAGACCAAGGTATTTGTATCTGGTTAGAGCCATCATGCAGCTGTATCTTGCGAACAGCTTCACCCTGTCTAGGTGGAAGTCGGTTCAAGATCTTTGTTTTCTCTACTGAGATGAAGCCTTACATGTGTTCAATACAGAGTGCATTGATTAACACATTGAACAGAACAGGACTAAGGACACCTCCCTGTGGAGTGCCAAGTTCAAAATCTCTCGTTACACTCCTATGACCTTGGAACAGTACAGATGGCTTCCTACTGGATAGATAGTCCATCTCATTATCTGCATTTAAGCTAATGAAAATATGGAGCAAAAATGTTACTTGTTAATATAGTTGTTACAGGATTTTAACTTGCTTAGTTAAATTAATTTTTGGTTCAGTTCCTGAGCCCATTATGTGCCTCTGTAACCTTTTCCACCCCCACCCACACAGGATGGGGCTGGGGTGCATAATAAACGAACCAAATTATAGTAAATTCTTCATAGTAGAGTAATCTCTTAATGCAGTGACGGTTTATACCTGCATATACATAATGGATGCATCAGAGCATGAACGTATACTTTCTCAGAGATAGGCCACACTTAACAGATGTCTACGTTCTTTCATTTTCATTCATTCATTCACTGAAAATTATGGTTACAACAAATATTTCACAATTGTACAGGGATCATCGATTAAATTTTAATGAATTTGAGACAAGTTACTTTCAACTTCTATGACTAGAAAAATTCACCTTATAATAATAAATTGTTTATATTTTTAGCTTACGATAGAAAGAAAATATGAAGGTGTACATTGTATTAGCAATAATATATAATCTCGATTGTTTGTCCGCGCGTCCCAAATGGCGGCTTTTGTTGTGGAGGCCTCGGCTACGATGTAGTTTTGCTGTCAGGTTTTTCTCGTAGTGTGCTGCATCCTCGTCGCGTTCATTCGCGGATTACTAATTTCCCATTGATGAAAATACCCGAGAAGCACCTGGCATAATGGACTCGGATTTTCCATGTAAGTAAACAGGAAGTTTGTGAAATTTGTGTTCGCTTTTATTGTGGGTCTTGAGCCGACTACGTCATCGACCTTGGAAATGGCGGACACGTTCGTACTGATCCGATTTCGTGAGCCAAGGATTAAAAACGCCAGTAATTAATCGTCGATAGCGCCTCTATGGGACTTTGCTACCTCGGGTTATGTATTCCAAAAGAGACTGTATCCTACGGTAATACATAACTGGCGCCAAGGCGCCGCAGTAAAAAGCTTGGAGCAGAGTTTATATTTGCATTACGGGGGCTTGGCTTGGTGGGGTGGCCATTGTGATACGCGGCTGCCTCCCGATACCCGCTCGAGGCTTCCCTCGCCGCTTCCGCCGCCCGACGTAATCGATACATTCGGACAAGCCAAGTCAAATGTCCGAGTTCCTTGACATGTTCGGCCGAAGCTTCCCCGCCCCCTGCCACCGCTCCCACCCTCTTAAACACACTTCAAACTCTTCTTAATGCACTCTTCAAAACACCTTAATATATCACATTTATATAAACTGGTTTCCTTACGTCACTGTCTCAAATTCCCACTTAAAAGTGTCTAATGATAGAGCGTATAAAGTCGATTGTAACAGGAGGAACAAAGTTGTAATCAAAATCGAGTAGTAATATGTATGCAAACTTGTTTGTTAAGTCGGCATCCCCTAAATCAACACAACAAGTCGGTAGTGCGTCATGCAGGTCGGCGTTCAATCCCCCGAGCGTCCAAGTGGTTGGCCACCATTCCTTTCCCCCCGTCCCATCCCAAATCCTTATCCCGACCCCTTCCCAGTGCTATAAATAATAAAAAAATTGTTAGTTAACTAGCAAGCATGCAAGCCGTGTATGTGCATACGCCCACGGTATGTATGTATATTTATATATAATGTATAATATATATTATATATATATAATATATATATATATATATATATATATATATATATATATATATAAACATGCATAATATATATGTGTATATATAATATACTGTATATATGCATTATATATGTGTTATATACATGTTATATATAAAATAATGAGAAGCTCTGAATCACCACTAATATATTATATGGTATATACAGTAATAATAGATAGGGTTCCTGAATGTGACTAGTTTCTCTCCTCTCCTCTCTCCAATCTCTCCTCTCCCCAATGTCTTTTTCTCCCCTCCCCCTCCTTTTCCCCTCCCCCTCCTTTTCCCCTCCCCCTCTCCCTCCCCCCTCTCCTCTCCCTTTTCTCATCTCTCACAATTTCTTCTCTCTTCCTCCCCACTCTCCACCTTTTTCCTTATCCACTTCCACTCTCGATCTCCCTTTTTTTCTTTCTCTCTCCCACCCTCCCCAACCTTTCTCTCCATTTCCCACTGGCCACCCTCTTCCCCTTATCCTCCTGTCTTCCCTTCTCACCCCCAACATCCCCCACTTTCCCTTTTCCTCTTTCTTTCTCTATCTCTCCCTTCTCCCGCTTTCTCTCCCTTCTCCGGTCTTCCCCCCATTCTCTCTTTTCCTCTCCTTCAACATCCTTCCCTCTTTCCAGTGCATCCATCTGTCTGTATAAAAAAGAATAAATATGTCCATTGGAGAGCAGATGCATGGGGAAGATGCATTCAAATTTTCTGGGTGATACGTTGGTGGTAGGGGACTGTCATAGGCAGGTTGGGAGTCAGCTCCCATTGTCCCTATTTAACAGGATTAGTTCTATTGCAACTCCCAGTGACTTCTAAGAAGTCTGAAATGGGGGTTTTGTGCTACTAAGAATATTTCTTGTTTTACTATTCATTCAAGAGGTATTCTATACCATATGTGCACATGATTGTGTACTATTAGTTGTCAGAATTTATAGCTTCAAGAATAGCCAGACTGACCATAGGGTGGGTCCCATTTAGCTGTTTCGGCCTAGGGCCCGAAAACAGTTACATCTGGCCCTGACAATGTTGTTACAGTGGTGCATCAAAATAAAAATAATAAAAAATACATCATTATTACATTGTGTGTTTGCTTGGTGTGTATATTACTTGTTCTGATTATATATAATATTATATATATATATATATATATATATATATATATATATATATATATATATATATATATATATATATATATATATATATATATATATATATATATATATATATATATATATATATATATATATATATATATATATATATATATATATATATATATATATATATATATATATATATATATATATATATATATATATATATATATATATATATATATATATATATATATATATATATATATATATATATATATATATATATATATATATATATATATATATATATATATATATATATATATATATATATATATATATATATATATATATATATATATATATATATATATATATATATATATATATATATATATATATATATATATATATATATATATATATATATATATATATATATATATATATATATATATATATATATATATATATATATATATATATATATATATATATATATATATATATATATATATATATATATATATATATATATATATATATATATATATATATATATATATATATATATATATATATATATATATATATATATATATATATATATATATATAGTCGTACCTAGTAGCCAGAACGCGCTTCTCAGCCTACTATGCAAGGCCCGATTTGCCTAATAAGCCAAGTTTTCATGAATTAATATATTTTCTCTAATTTTTTTCTTATGAAATGATAAAGCTACCAATTTCATTATGTATGAGGTAAATTTTTTTTATTGGAATTAAAATTAACGTAGGTATATGACTGAACCAACCCTACCTAACCTAACCTAACCTATCTTTATAGGTTAGGTTAGGTTAGCCTAACCTAACCTATCTTTATAGGTTAGGTTAGGTTAGGTAGCCTAAAAAGTTAGGTTAGGTTAGGTAGGTTAGGTAGTCGAAAAACAATTATTTCATGAAAACTTGGCTTAATAGGCAAATCGGGCCTTGCATAGTAGGCTGAGAAGTGCGTTCTGGCTACTAGGTACGACATATATATATATATAAATATAAATAAATAATAATAATTGGGTGAAAGGAGAGGGAGAGAAGACAGACCCGGGCACCACTTGTTGCTCCATCTAATAAGGTATAACCAGCAATCTTTGCATAATTCTCATAAAGTCCTGTCATCTACAAATGTTTCCAGCACAACAACCACATCCAAATTATGTGTTCTCTCACTCGCATAATACCTGAAAAATAAAATTTTGTAAGTGCTTACTGGTAATTGTTTATTCCTCCTATTTACATAGGTAAAGTCTCGCAAGGGGAACTGCAAGCACTTGAAATAAATGGTAAAATATTAGAATGGATAAAACAATGCATAGTAACCCCACCTTCAACAGGAAGTACTATATCTGTTTTGAAGAAAGTTCAATACAAATTGACAAAATTTGTATTGAATTTTGAACTAAAATTCTCAATCGACTACATCGACTCATCCCCATAAGTAAATCGATTCTCTTCCCAACAATGGTTGAGAGCCTAACACTGCAAACATACATGACAGGGCTGGCCTCATTGAATCTTTTAAAATACTGAACAAGCTTGAAGATATGAATCCGAACCATTTCTTTAAAAAGGTTATATGGAATGCTTTCAAGGGGCAACAGTTTTAAGCTCAACAAGCCACAATGTGGAAAAGAAAACAGGAGATGCTTTTTCACCCATACAACCCATGAAATAATAAACACGTGAAATTGCCTGACCACCGAAGCTGTAAATGCCAAGACATTTTCTTTCTAAAATTCAACGGTAAAATTTTTTTTAGGAACAATGGGGGGGATTTTTTCCAGCTTCCTGTCCCATTTGCGCCCACTAAAAAGATGTTGGTCCTCGGGTAAATTCAGGTAATAGCAATTCAAGTCTGGTTTTTGTTCGCTTGTGTATTCTGCCTTTTCACCTAACATTTCATAAGGCATTTAAAAACGTTATCAAACACCTTTTATTTTATGTACCGTTTTATTAATACAGTACTGTATAATCATGAAATTTTCAGTTTCTTTTCATGATTACATATTATCAATTTTTTCATGTTGTATTGCAGTTATTTTGTATTATGTATTATTGATTTGAGATGTCGACTCTTTTTCAGGGACAGATGAGCAGACTTACTGTTTTATTCAAGCAAGAGCCCGTTTGAAGATTCACAGTAATGAAACTCCAGATTATGTGTTTCAGTAAGTTGATTTAGATTCTTAATAGCTTACTCTTGTTTCTTTTTTGGCTGCTGTAATTTATACAAAATTTATTTTTCTCCACCCCATAGTTGTTGCTGGTAATGAACATTCATGTATGGTATGTGGGCTGGATTACTGCATGTTTGTTTTTAGCCACATTTGTATTAACTTAGATGTGCTTGTGGGGGTTGAGCTTGAGCTCTTTTGGCCTGCCTCTCAACTGTCAATCAATCAACTGTTACTAACTACTAACTTTTTTTTTTCACCCCCCCTCCCCAGGAAGCAGCCCGTAACAGCTGTCTTACTCCCAGGTACCTATTTACTGCTACCTATTTGGGTAACAGAGGCATCAGGATGAAAGAAACTCTGCCCATTTGTCTCTGCCGGCAAGGGAATCGAACCCAGACCACAGGATTAAGAGTCCCACGCGCTGTCCACTCAGCTACCAGTCCCATTGTGTGACTGAAATTTTTTTTGTTTTTCTCAGAATTCATCATGATTACTTTTTTTTATTGCCACCCACTTATCCATCTTTTTATATATAAATAATAATTGATTAGATATATGATTATATGGTACTTTACATACTGGATATCTGTACATATATATACCTGACTTGCAGTGTAGTGTGGTATACATGATTGCACTGTAGTGGTCAGCGTAGTCAGTTCTGGGATTCACTTCCCAGGCAGGATGAGAAGGTTGTGCATGTTTCCTTACACCTGATGGCCATGTTCATCGTGCAGTAAATAATTAACTGGGAATTAGCCAAGTATTGTGGGTTGCATCCTGGGGAAGGTTAGTTGTTGGTATAAAAAAACTTGGATAAGCCTAAGAAGCTTCTCCTCCCCAACTTTGGTAAACTGTGGCACCTGTTGCAGAAAGTAAAATTAATGTATTAATATTATGTTTTTTGGTTCATTATTGATTATCAACGCACAGACAAGTGCATCTAGTGAGATTTTGTATGAAATAATATAGAAAAAAAGGTGTCCTTAAAACTGCATGAAAATACCTTACAATTTTTTTAATATCAAATTATTAATTTCTTTCAAAATTTCAGCAGATGTATGTTTTATATGCTTATTAAAGATTGGATATATTATTAAAGATAGAGCTTATTAAAGAGAAGGCTATAAAGCTGTAAACGTTAGTAAGTTATTGTATTACTTCATTAGTGCATAGAATGCCAGTTTCTATTATAATTCCACAATTTGTATATAACCCCTAGCCCCTTGTATGACCCAGTATACTGTATACAGTATATGTACCTGGTATATACAGGAACCTTTTACTATGTCTGTTTCATTACATGACTGCCAGTTTGTTTGTCTCTTGCTTCCTATTAAATTTAACCTTCTTTCAAGCTTGGTCTCTTTCCCTGACACCAACATGACAACTGACATCTACCAGAGTCCTCTTCTCTGAGGATAAATTAACCCCCCCACAATGAAGAATCTTTTTCAAATGGCCTGCCCTTAGCAGTATATACTGTACAATTTGGTCAGTAGTAGAGGCTCTGGCATGGTTAGCTGTGCATTTGTTGCATGTTGTGTTTGCTCCTGCTATTTGATGGTACAGAGTTCAGCACCTGTCAGGTTTCTGAATTCAAGTGGCATTGCATGAACATTCCTGATAATCCCAGGGCTAGCTATGCCCTTGTTCACAAATGTTGGATGGGCTTCTTTTTCTGTACTCTGTATATGTCTGCTCAAGTGTCTGATCATTCCTATTGAATTGTTTGCTGTGGAATTGCCAGTTCTGAAGTGCTGGGGAGGTTTGTTTATCCTATGAATCCCTTAGCTGGCTCCCAGTCCAACTTTGCTGTTTTCAACTTTACAGTGTGCTCTGCTGTTTTTAGACAGATGGACAGACCTGTTACTTTTAGCTTTCCTTCAGTTTGATCCAGGGTCTTGGTTTGGCTACCTCAGTAGCTCCTCTGATCTTAAACACTAGTAGCACTAAGCTTTCAAATTGTACTAGTACCCTGAGATTTGTGCAGTCCTACCAGGAACCAGGATCAAAAAAGGTTTGGTTAACGAGGTAATGGAATATGAGGATCATAGATTGACTAAAAAAATGTCACCCATGTATGAATACACAGTCTGTCCTGCCACCATTAGTCTCACTTACCAGCTTAATGTGACTTTTCGTTTGTAATCTATTTTTTAATCTCTGTGATCCTTGCCTTTTCTTGTGTGTGCTGTTGGCAGGTCTTGATTAGGGAGTGTCAAGTCTGTCTCATGGTATGACCAATGAGGCTGCAGCTCAACTGCTCTAGGGAGCAACTTGGTTCAAAGTCCTATTTTTAATATAAATAAATTGTTAAACTAGTACTGTACTGTATTGTATTGATACTGACAGAATTTTATAAATTGACATATTGTACCTGTTTTCTTTCAGATCAATAATAGATGAACTGGGTTTGACAGGGCAAGTTAATCCCAATCAGGCTCGTAGGTACTGGGATTCTCTTGTAACTAGATATAAGGTAAGTTTACTAACACTTACAATATATCATTATCAATACCCTTTTCCCACTTTCATGGGGGTGGTGGGGTCAGCTCCTGAAACCACATGTTGAGTGAAATGATATGCTTTCTTGTGAGCTAAGTGTTGAGGTAGTGAAGTCTTAAGAATATTACTACACCATTTGAGTGCAATGCTGATGTACTGGGAGCCAGAACCAGAATCTGACTCTCTACAAGACAAAACAAAACTAGCTACTGCTTGAAGAAAGAAATAAAGACCTGAGGTAAACAAGACAAAACTATCATTGTTGTGGTATACAACCCAAACAGTGATGTAACAAGCACTACCTCGGCAAAGGAGGACAGATTTTATAAGTGAGAACATAAGACAAATAGCAAAAGAAACGCTATAAAGGGCTAACCTGTGGGATATGATGGTAAGAAAGCAGTGTCCCAAAAAGAAGAGTATCAGCTGCAATCTAAATGCTTGTGGAAACACAGGTGCAGCATGGCTGCAGAACATCCAAAGATTATCACTAAGCAAACACACTGTAGGATTGCCAAAAGCAACAGGCTCAGATATTATCCATGGAAAAAGATGCCAAAAATGCAGCCAAAGCAGCAAAAGGTCTCTATCACAGACAAACAGAATGGTAGCCTGAAGATGGAAGAGAACCTGCCACCAGAGAAGTAGGACCAGCTCGCCAATGATTTAAGGACAATGTCCAGACCACAGTTTGGATGGAATGCAAAAGGGCATCAGGGTCAAGACAAAAATGGGAAATAAATACTCCAAAATTTTAACCCCAAAGGTGAATTTAAATGGCCCCCACAAGCAGGACACAAGTGGGGAACCAACTCTTTGGGGTAAATAAACCAGTCCAAGACTAGAGCACCCATTTGTTGCCTACAAAACTGAGGGAAGAAGTAGGCAAAAGCTATTCTCTACTGAGGTACCATTGATGAGCTACTGAAAAATCAATTGTTGAATAGAGTGAAATATCCTTTTCTAGTGGACCCTCAGTTCTCAGTTCCTGCCCTGTTTCTTGCCCTTATATTTAGTGTTTTTGGTCCTTCTCAGTTTTGGGTTTGATTTCCCAAGATCCCCTTGCTATATATAGAACTTGTGTAGAGCCAGAACCTGGTCCCGGCTCCAAGTACAGTATGTCAGTGTGGATGTCAGAGGTCAGTGTGATTACTACTTGCTCACCAGAAAAGGGTATTACATATATTAAATGTTTGATTTATATAATTTTCTTTGGGGAGCCCCATCATCTCCCTGAAGCTATCCTACTGATATAGTGCTATATTAGTAGGGGTGATCAGTTGCAGACCTCTTGTTGCTTACCAGGGACCAGATCAGTCATCATGTGACTGATGAACCCAACTAATATAGCACTATATAAGTAGGATAGCTTCAAGGAACCTCTTGAGGCTCTCCCAGAAAATGGCATTTCAGTACATTCGATGCTGTTTATTTTAATTTTATACTGTACTTGAATATAGTGATCTAAAGTACAGGTATCATTTTAGTTTATAATTATCTTTTCACATTGTTCTTTAGTCGATTATTAATTTATTAATTTTTAGTTTATTAATTTTAGTTTTTAATTTTTAATTACCAGTACATTCTTTTAAGCCTGATAATATTTAATTGCTGCACTAAGCAGTCTGTTATTTTGAAAAGTTTGTATAAAAAAATAAACTTATCTAATCGTCATTATTAGTACTGTAATGAATTCTGAAATTTGTGAGCTTTAAAATTTTTTTTTTTCCAATAGGAACTAAGCCAACCTGCCCTAGAGCCTGAAGATGCAGCTCCTCCATCATGGCCTTTCTATGCCGCCATGCACGATGCACTGCTCACTATGCCACCGTCGGTACTCCCAATTTCTGTTGCTGATGAAATTGAGGCATCGGTTGTGAAGGCATTCCATGGAGGACATGGTATAGAGGAAGACTATGATGATGAAGAGGAGGAGGATGAAGAAGAGGAAGAGGAGGAAGAAGAGGAGGAGGAGGAGGAAGATGGCATTATAGATGAAGATGAAAATATGGGAGAATGTTATGAAGATGAAGATTCTCAAGATATGAATGAATCACAAGGTGATGAAAATTCACAAGAGATGGATGGTGCAGACATAGATGACACATGTAAGTACTGGTATTTTCTTATATATTACAGATCTCTTACAAGACTGTGTGATATACTGTATTGTAAGTAGGATAATATAACACTGGGGACATATACAATTTTGAGAGAGATGGAACTTGAGTGAATGTTGGGTTTGTAAAACTTGCTTATTATCAACAAGATATATATATACAGTATATGAATATGCTTAATGTAGGTATTAAGACGTATTTAGAGCATAAAATATGACTTAAAACAGCAAAAACACTATATATACCATACCTATTACAAACTTGGTTATAGGGTTACTTTTCTGTTTATTAATCAACTTTCATGCTTTCTATTCCCATCATGACATACCTTTGCAAATAATCTTGTGGCTTAAATAAAGGAGATAGTGGCAAGACTAGCTGAAACCACCATTGAGTGACCCACATGCTGTGATACAAAGGATCAAACTCTCAGAGTTGAGAATGAGGGGTCCAGAGAAGGACCATCCACGGACCCTCACCATTCTATCCCAAATTCATGGAATCTTTTCTTGTCACAGAAGGGGAAGGGAAGGATCAAAGCCTTCATTTTAACTTGGAGCCCAAAGACCAAGGAGGAGGAAGGTAAGGAGCGCCAGGAACAAAGCCCTTGGACTCCCCAAAGCAAAGGTCACCCCTGCTTTCGAGAGTATTGTGAAAGAATTGGAATTTGAGGTCACTGTCAAATCCTCGATGGAAATAGCACCAGAAGCTTGTGTTACCAACATATTTGCCACAATCATATCATGCTTGTCTTGAAACCAAGGGAATTTCAGAACCTGCACAAATGATAGGACTGGGAGATTGAATGAGTAGAAACTGGACATAGAGACTGGCTAACAGCCAAACCAGTCAATATCCAAAAAGCCCCTCTAGAAGCCATCCCACTAGTTCCACGCCAGAACAGGAGTCGGCAGAAACCACACCCAAGGAGAGTGTGAAGCCTCCCAACACAACAACCAGAAGCAAGTGACACCAAAAACAAGGCCTTGGAAAAAGAATCATGGCCCTAATGGGACACATTAAAATGGGAAGAAGTAATAAGAAAAGTGAGAATATATTCCAAAAACCATGCAGGTTCAGGCGATGGATTAGCAGGCCAGAAGTGAAACAAAGCATGAGACCGCTGGCGAATTGACGCCAATGTAGTATTGACACTGAATGCAAGCTGCAGTGGCTCCATCAGTGTCTCAATACAAACTGACAATATTTAGCATGAGATGCTGATCAAGAAATAGCCAAGAAAGAAAGGAGCACACCACATGCTTGGATACCAAAGAACAATGATAAGGGGAAAAGAAGTGGTGAAAGGAGTGCCATGAAATCCCAGACTATCGCCTAGAAGAGGAACATAGGTGAAATACAATTAGCCACTGTGATGCGCCGGCTGTAAAGAAGCCACCAGTTCACTCTAAAGATGGCAATAAAGACACGTCACGAACTCTAGGTGTGTAGAGCGGAGAAGTGCGAGCCAGCAAAATAAGTCGCTGGGCCAACCTTCCGATGAAGGCAGGGCCATGGAAAAAATGCTTGGGTTTGGACATTGAGCAAGCTGTGACTGAAATCAAGGCTGGTCCAACCACCAAGGAGCCAGCTCTTTGATATATTTTATGTTAGTGTGATTTCTGTGTGTATGTGAAGTTGGGGAGTACGGTGTTGAATCACTCTGCCCTTCCACCTGAGTTCTTGTGGGTTATACATAAAAACTTGGACTGGCTTCAATAGGGACCTCCAGATTTCCTGTGATTTCAATAGAAATCCGGTTGTATGTCTTTTTACAAGTCACGGTGGTCTAGTGCTACAGTATGCAGCTGGCAATGCTGTGGTCACAGGTTCACGTCACCTCGCAGCCAAAGTGGATTTTCCCTACCCCACATGCTTCATGTGTGAACATTGGGTAAGGCTAGCCTCAAGCATCTGGGCGATAACCCTGGACAAACTAACAAACAAACAGACAGACATTCTCTCTTATAAATATTTTATATATAGATGATTAATTTAGTTATTAGTACATACACAGAACATTATTTTTATAGTAAGCATTATTTATGGAGTAACATATAATTCAAAAATTATAACCTAAAGGGACAGAGACCAGAACCCTTCGTTTTATTGAACTTCGAGGAGCCAAAGAATCAGACATGGTGGCGCTGGGACCTACTCCTGTGTTTGGGTAAGTACATTAATGAATTTTTTTATGAATATGGCTTGTGTAATTACCTAAGTGTGTAAGTATTATTTGGACAATTTAAAGTGTTAAATATGAGTTGACAATTTTCATGGCTGATTTGTCTCATAACCCTCAAAATGCAGTTATCGTCATATGCTGATCATCTCTAGTGTAATGTGTTTATCAAATGACAATTTGTTTTGTCTCAGTGTTTGAACACGATGTTATCCATATTGTTCCAGTAGCTCAATGGTGTCTTCCAGCAGTCATGGGAGGCAACAAAATAATTTGAAGTCAGATGGGCTTCTGGTCTCCCATCATGACAATTTTCACTGCATTTATTTACTTTGGTGTTTTCTGGGGAGCCCCTTCAACTTCCCGGAGCTATCCAGGCTGATATGATTGTATTAGATCGTGGCACCAGTCAAGCAAATGGAGTTCTAGGCCTACCGGGAACCACGAACCAGAACCTGGCCCACTCAGAGAGGCATTGATGCCATGGTCTAATACATTCATATCGGCCCGAATAGCTCCAGGGAGCCTCTGGGTCTCACCCAGAAAATGGTGTTTCGTTACATTCAACGCTGATTTTTTCTCCACATTTGCTAGGTTGTGTCCAAGTAGGGATTCATGATTATTTTAATTAATTCTTAACATTAATGGAATACTGTGTATTCCATTAATACCCGTTAATGGGTTAAAGAAAAAGATGTTTGAATGGACCTCTTACAAAAATTGTTAAGCTGTATTCCAGTTAATTCTAAATATCAATCTTTTCAGTGAGATCTTAGAAGAGTTGGGCATGTCAGAGGAAGTAACCGTTGCTGAAGCTCGTAAAAAGTGGACACAGCTTGTTCGCCGATACTTGGAGCTTAAGGTTAGCTTGCCTCAAAAATATTAGAGGCAGCAAAAGATTCTGGATTTATCTCATCCTTATCTACCACTGTCAGTATTCATGCATTTGTTGAGTTGAAGATAACCATTATCTGCTTTTGTAATACATAACAGTATACCAGGTCTAAATATGTAGTTGGGAAATATTATATTAATATATTTTAAAATTTGAATTTGTGTTTAGTAGAACTCTAGAAGTATGTAATAACATTTTCTTCTCTTCCAGGGTCCAGATGTTGAAGATCATAAACCTGCATATGGAAACAGTCCAAGTCTCATTTCTGGTGATACTGTAGAAACAGGATGGTTATTTTTTGTCCCTATGCACTCTGTCATGGAGTCTATCAAGGCAACATCTCCAGATGGAGGCACCAAGGCACGCAAGTCTCCAGAGTACACTTGTGAGTTTACTGCTGCTTTAGAATTTCAGAATTATTGTGATGTTTCACAGCTGTGTTAAAGTAATGTGGGAAAAGTATCTAACTTAGAGCGTTAAGAAGACAGGTGTTTGTTTTCTTAATGTCTAAAGAATTGTAACTAGCTAGGCATCGGGATTATTTGTTATTACTATACAGGGTATTGTTTAATCGGTTTATTCGTTATCTAAAACTAAATTATTTCATATATTGGGTAAGATAGTGTTGGTTGTAACAACCACGTTAGATTTCTTAATCATGCCATCATAAAATGCAATAAGGTTTTTTAAATAAATGAAAGACAGTTAATATTTTGAGATTACTTTCAGTTAAGAATTGATATTGGCTAGTGGTACAATAGCTTGATCTTGTGATGTGAAAGGTATCCAATATGTTTGCTTTTACTGACTTAGTCGTTAGTGGCACAGTGGTGACACACTTGCTCCGTGCTTCCCAAGCAATTTGGTCCAGGTTCGTCTTCTGGTCAAGGAGGATTGACTCGGCACCTGTCCTTAACTATTGCCTCTGTTCACTCAGCAGTAATTGAGTATCCACTAATTGGTTGTTAATCAATTGGTGGGTCATGTTCCAGGTAAAATTAGTGAGTAAGCTTACCATGAGCTATGGGAAAGGAAAGCTCTCAGCATGTTAACAGAAGTCAAAAGTCATCTGTTTATGTACTCGCCTGTGTAAAAAAAAAAAATTATTCCACCTAACCTAGTGAGGCTGCTGGTCATTTACCTTGAAAAGTGTCAATATCCAATGCTTTAATTTCTGGTAAACAGCTTTCAGTTTGTATGCTTTTTATCACAGCATCTGGATATAGATACTTTAGTATAATGCAGGGTTGGATAAGAATAAGGCATTAATTATCATGAAATACTTCTTTTTGTCTGGTCACTCAGATGCCTCCAAAGGCAATATCTCACTCTGTCTAGGGAGAGGAACATTGTGAACGCCAGTTTGTAGCAGTGTGACTTTCTCACATTCTGTGCTGCGGGAAACTTTTCTAAAGATGCCCCTGTCAGGCACCATGTGGAGGTAGGGAGACATTGGAGAAATCTTAATCCAGTCCTGATTGACCATCAAAATGTAAATTACACAATACAGTACTGGAAACTGATCCCTAAAGCCAAGAATAGCCACACCCCCCAGAGCCAAATCTCAGGAATAAGCCCAACAAGGAAACCACAGAATACAGGACTCCTGTACTCTACCATGAGTGAGAGCATTTTGACCTCCCTCAACCAGGAGAAAAGCACAAGGAAGCTGGACGACATGCTGCCCTTGTCTGGGAACCCAAGGTATCCAGAAGGGCAAATTGACCAATACCTGCCTATCTCCAAGGAACAAATGCACATTGAGATCAGATCAAGTAAAAATCTCAGTAATGAAAAGGTGGAAATGCTCAGATCCTGAACTAGTAAACAAAGAGTCCCACAAACACCTAATTCATAGTGTTGATGAGTGAAGAAAATCAAGAGGGTTCCAGGAAAACCACCATCTGACCAAATTTGAGAAAAGGCCCTTCTTTACAGTATAGTAATTGCTATATAGTAGGTAAAAAGACAAATGGAGAACCTTTGCAGTTGCAACAAAAGTAGTAGGGTAAGACCAATTACTAACATGGCTTCTGAAAGATGCTACAGCAATATAGTACTGTATTCATGTTGGTCACTAACTAGGATATTCAATAACATATTAAAAATTTGAGGACTAAAACATCTGAAAAACACAAATGTAACTCAAATATGCAAGAATAGGTACATAGCAGAAGCAATAGACTACAGACCAGTATTACTAATATGTATTCATGAAGAGAATGGTAGGGAACTTGGATAGGGTCAAACTTTGTAATAAAGATGTAATACGAGTTGTAAAGGGGAAATTAATTTCTGACAAACATGATAGAGTTCAATGGCAGGGGGTTACCAACATGTGTCAACAAAAAAAAAGACTAAAATTTCCTACTCCTAGAAAACATTTGGTATTGGTACTATAAAAAGTTAGCACATTAAATGGGAAGGCATGCTTGTTGAAATTGAAATTGAAATAAGTTTATTGATGTGAGATGAGAGACCCCTTTTATACACACAAAGGGATAAGGTAGCTCAAGCTATTCTCAGCCCGTTCAGTACAACGTGTTCCTCTATGTATACATACATAGACACACATCACAAACAATCAACTTATTACTGAATGTTCCGAGTGATAAATATATACATTTTTTGACATACTGGTATTACTGGTAAGACACTAAACTGAGTAAGGAAGTAGTTGGTTACAGTCAGAGAGAGGGTGAGTTAGACTGCAGGGATGTAGCAAGCAGAGACTCTCAATGATCAATCCTAAGACCATTGATCTTCCTAATCTTTGTGAATTGCCTACTTGATGAAGTGCATTCATATGTCCATATTTTTAGAGAGCACAACACTAATTAGCAAAGTAAAAACTAAGGATGATGCTGCAGGAAGACCTTAACAAACTCCAACAATGGGCAGACACTTGGCTTTTATTTCAACCCCAACAAGTGTAAGGTAATGAAGATGGGTGCATGGTGGAAACATTTGAAAAAGAATCCCACTGTGTAGGAGATGAGAAGATTATAATGGTCCAGACTGACATGTGCCATATTCCTGGAAGAGTGGCATATTACCAAAGGGAGTGACTGAATGCCTTAGGCCCAGATACTTAAATATTTTCACCTTTTTAGGTGAAAATTAGGTGGTTAGGATAATGAATATTTTATAGTTCAAAAGAAGTTTGTAAACATTATTAGAATTATTCAATATAGCACCTATTATAGTGTTAAGAACAATAAGTCATAAATGTTAAATTAATCCTTTTCACACAGGGTCTGTTGATGTCACGAGGAAATTTATTAAGATTCGCGGTGAGAAACATACTGAAATATCACAGAAAGGCCACAATGCAGTTTACCAGTAAGTTGCTGTTAATCCATTTTGCATTTGTTGGTGCAAATACAGCACAATCTAATTTTCCTAATTTAATATAATTTGATAATATGTGTTGTCTTTTCTGTCTCTTTGACTCCTCAGATGTGTTCTGACTTTGTGGCAGTGGTCATCTCATGCTCACTTGGCCCTTCCAGGTTTGTTGCTTGATATCCAATGCCTGTACAGTATTGTTATTTTCATTGCTCAGCTGTGGGTGAGTTACTCCTACTCGCTTTCGGGGTGGTTTTGTCATTGGCTACCTTTCTAATGTTGGCTTGGGCCTTCTCAATTCAAATTCAAATTCAAATGTTTATTTAGGTAAAGTACATACATACAAGGGGTGATACAAATATTGATGAATTTATAGATAGAGCTAGTACATACAATGCCTAAAGCCATTATTACGCAAAGCGTTTCAGGCAGTATTCTATTACCTCTGGCGTTTTTTCTGCATCTCCTGAACTCTCTTGTCTGATGGGTCAGTTTTTGTCATCGCCTCCCCTCATGTAGAATTTTGATGTTTACCCTCTAGCAAGTTGCTTTTCCATAGGAACATTTTAGTTGGTTTTCACTTATGGGACCATATTGGTGTGATATTATGCCTCCCCTACTTGTGGTTCTTGTGTTGCTGTTCCATTATCTCTAACTTGACTTTCTTAGGTCCTCTGGATAGCTGCCCAGTTTTGCTGTCTGAATATATATCTCTTTATGCATTTCTTAACTATCTCATCATCTTATATTTTCTTAACTATCACATGTCTATGGCTCAAGATAGAGCTCAAGGCTTCAGGCATTAAAACTGAGCATTTGTTGCTTGTTTCCTCCTTAAAGTTCGATGCCCTTGACATGGCTGCGTGGCACTAGTCACTGGAAAGTAACTGATTGGTTTTCTTCATTATATTCCGAGAGCTGCCTTCTTTTTCCAGAGGTCAGCCGGTTTGCATTTTCCCACTGTTTTCTGTCAGGAAAGTCATCCTTAGTAGCTCCAGGAAGCAATTGCTGGGGCTAGCACAGAAGTAGATTGTTAAGTGTAATGAAATGCCACTTTCAGTGTGCTGTGTCGTAGTTCTCTGTTCTCACCCTTTTCCATAACATTTTGGGGCTAGGCTGATTGCACTACAGTGAGGAGGTTGCTGGGTGGCTGCTGTTTAGGGAACAGCCTTATGGTGTTACTGTACTGTAATTCCTTAAGCTCTGGGAAGCTACTGAGGTGCCACACAAAGTACCATTTCATTATGCTCTACTAAATTTTGTTTTGTTTATTTTCTAACTTAACATTCTTGGAAGCTTCCAAAGCCAGCTCTTATATGATAGCCTTAACTTGTATCACCCACCAGACACTTGTTACTTTTATTCCCATCATAAAACAATAGATTAGCCCCATCACTTGAGAACATACTTTCTCAAGTGATCCTGTCGCCAATATAAGGGTGGCAGATGGTGGCAAGTCTAACATAAGCCACCACTGAGAGTACAATCTTGCTGTGTATATACTGTAATACAAAGACATGAATATGACTTGACTTCCCACTACAAGCTAAATTAAAATTATCAAGCCTGGAAACCTCACTTTTAGTCCTGGTAATTACCCATCACCTTGTTTGTTCTCTACAGTGGACAGTCTAGATTAGGTTTCTTCATCTGGGTTTTCCTAGACTTATATTTCCACTGGAGGTATTCTATACCCTTAGTGTTTGCTTCATAGCAAAGTGTGCTAGTCTTTTTGTGTGCCCTGATTATAGCTTTCTGCTGCAACTGTGTCTCAAGATTTCCTTACTTGGTGCCAATGGCTCCACAGATGACTTTTGTACAATTATTTTGCACTACCTCCAACATAGTTTGGTTCCCTTTGAGTTGTACCATTGCCTTGGTTGTACCTAGGGATTATGTTCCAAGCCTGTGCCCTGGTTTTAGACTTCCTATTAAAATATTAATAAACATTTAAGGATAACACACATTTAGGGTATTTTACATTTCTCTGTTTTGTGTTTATGTGACGGCTCTTTCCTAGTTCTTGCTTGAGGGTTCGGCATATTTTTTCTTTACAACGAGCTGTGCTAATCATAACTCACTGAAGTAGTATGTAATTTGGTTGGTGCACACCAAGTTTATGCCTCTTGTGACTAGGCTTCCATTTTAATGTGTCACCATGGGAATAGACTGGGAGCCTGGCAGGTGATACTAGTCCTGGGTAGAGCATGCCAGAGCCTGCTATGGGATCATTTGAGGGCTTAAATTCAGAAAATCATATTGACACTGTTTACATAAAAACAAGAAGGGTGGGGGGATGTTATTGTTCTTGTTATGGCAACTTTGCTTAACTTGAAAATTAGAGTAAAATTACAATAACAATATGTAACACTCTTGTGACTTGCTTTGTTTTCGTACAAGTATATATATTTTTTTCTTCCAGGGATATCCTGGAGAAGCTTGGAATTGCCGACAGGGTCAGTGTGATGATGGCTCGCAAAAAATGGAACTACTTGGTCAAGAGATATCAGGTTTGAATCTAAAGGCTTTATTTTAAAAGTACATTTGTCCTTTTGAAAAGAAAAAAATTGTTATGGAAATGGAACACTATTTGATGTTGAAAGAGGAATTCTTGAAATCTACAATTTCAAGAACAAGAGGTCATAAATACCAGTACAAGCTAAGGAAAGAAAGGAGGTGAAAAAATATGAGAAAGTTCTCTTTTGCAAACAGAATGGTAGGCAGTTGGAAGAAGTCAAGTGAGGAGACAGTGGATACCAAAACCATTAGTAGTTTCAAAGTGTCATATGACAAAGAGTTTTGGGAAGGTGGGACACTACAAGCATAGCTCTCATCCTGAAAGTACACTTGGATAATTAATTGTTTTAAGGCATGGGCCTTGTGCCCTTCGAAGCCGTCTTTGTTCCTTGTACTGCATTCGTTGTCTGATGGTGAGCAGCCATTGGCGCCTGGTGTTCCTGCTTGATTTTCACCATCAGGGCATAAAAAGCCCCCAAGTTTGTCAGATGCTTGTTAGTTTACTTTTATGCCGATGGCCATTCCTTCTGCTCTTCTGTGATGGGGCCAAGTTTTTGCCTCTGATCACTGGTAGGCTTTTTAATGACACACAAGGGAGTCACCATAGACCCACCAGAAAAATGAGTTTCATTACATTCAATGGTGGTTTTTAAATATTTCATAAAATATTTACCATTTTGAGATATAATGTACAGTACTTGGCTAAGAGACAAGGGATAACTCCCTCAGTCATCCTATTGTAATTGAATCATATCTAGCTCTGTTTGTTGCTATCATTAATACAGTAATAATTATATGGTATTAGTAACATTATATCAGAGTTGCATGATGATAGTAGTAATATTATCTGCCATAGAGATACTTGTTATTAATAGTGTCTTGTAATGTCATATAAAGTTAAATTTTAAGGCATTTGTCATTAATTCAGTTGTACAATCTTTCTTCAATGTAAACTTATATTTCTAGGATGAAGAGATGGCAGGAGGAGAGCGCACCTGGGCTTTCATGAAGGAAATGGGGCAAGTTATGAAGCATTTCCGAGGTGCTAATGTCAATAAGCTTAAATCCCGAGCATCTCCAGAATTTTTATGTTAGTACTGTAATTATTATGGCAGTTGCGTAATGAGTATAAAATTTCCTCTTATTTCATTCTGGGAAATTTTATTGTTTAGTTTTTAATGTAATATTCATTAATAAAATTTTCTCTTGTTATAACAAGAAGGAAAAGTATATGAGAAATACATTGAATATGATTGATGTTTTGAACAAATAACTATTTAATGGCTTGGTGTCTCTGAAAACTTCCCACAGAAGACAGGGTGATTACATGTATATTATTTCCAAATTATTTTGAGAAGCCTTCTCAGTAGCTCCACGTAGCTTACATGCTGGTGGGACGAATTAACCAAGACTCACAATCTACCGGGAGCCAGCAAAGAAAAAAAAAATTGAAAAACAAGGCAAATGATAGTTGGTTCTTGTGAAAGACCTTAATCTTAATGTGACTGGCTGCCACAATCTAGTAGCAGATGGGCACAATAAGGTTAGTTTGCCTTGTTTGTGTCAATTATATTTATTTCATGAAGCAGTAGTTTGTTTTGTTTTGCCTAATCTTTCTGGAGGGTTTTCCTCAGTTTTGGATAGATCTCTGATTACCAATCTTCCCCTCGCCTCATAGAGAGAACCAGATTCAGGTCCTGGCTCTCGGTAGGCTCAAGTTAGTCTTGGAAGCCCGGTGGGATTCCCAAAGGCTTAGCAGCCCCAGTGCTATAGCTTGGGGAGCTACTGAGTGGCCCAAAAAAATGAGTACTGTACTTAAATACATTCAATGCTTGATTTTTATCAGGGCCTAATGAACTAACCAGAAGATTCATTGAACTACGAGTTTCTCGACATTCAGATTTTTTGGAAACGGGAATTCAGACAACCTACACGTAAGTCCTGTTTGTTATTACTGTAGCTAATATTCTAGATTCATTTTATTCCTAAAGCTGATTTATTATTAAAAGCATCAATTTTTACTGGGTCTTGTATTAATGTACTTTGTTCTTTTAATATAGAACTATGCCAATGCATAAAGCATATAACATAAGAGATTATGCAAGTTTTTGAGCTAGGGGTTCCTCAGTTGCTTCCCAAAGCTAGAGCCTTTTACTCTACCCACAATCCAATACACACACTAGGCTATAGTTGACCTATCTCCAACCGTGAAGACCATGTTGAGTACTATCTCAATCCAACACCAAGTAATTGCTCAATATCTAAGAAAATAATATATCAATGCACATCAGACCATTTGCAGACAATTAGTGAAATTAAGTAGAAAATGCATTATCACTGCTAACTACTGATTACTAATTAGGTGCTATGCCAACTGTCATTGAATGGTAGCATAGATTATAAAAAAAGGGTAGTCCATGACAGTCCTTAATGATCCCAGTCTGTGATGTGATGGTTTTGGTTAGAGCACATCAAGTGCACACCTCTTTGTAATGGACTCCTCTCTGTAGTTTGGACCTGGAGTGGCACGTCTGACTAGCAGTGGTGTAATGGCAGATTTCTGGGGAAAGTCTCTGGATGCTCTGCTTTGGAGTCCCCTTCTTTTTTGGGTGCCCTTGTATATGTGCATGGCTCTGGCCTTTGTGGGTTCCTTGCCAGACCAAAGTGTTGCTTTGGTCTGCTTGTCGGCCCAGGGGTTCTGTCAGGTGCCTGCTAGTGTATTTCTCCATGGCCAGCTTTCCTTTTCTCTACAGTTCCATTTGGCTCTGTTCTTTGCCTAGGGTCAGCATCTTTTCTTTTCTGTTCATTTCTTAAGGTCATCCTTCTCTTCTCCATCCTTCTCCAGTGGTGATTGTCCATGGGTATGTGAATTGGGGAACAACTGAAAGGCCCTAGCCTAGAAATAAGGTGTTGAGTGTAGTGAAATGCACTTCTCTTAGCAGTGATAATGGGTTTTCTTCACAATTCAGTGACTCCTTATATAATGTTTTGAGTGTATTGAGCTGTTCTTTTGTGTGACAATGAGTAGTCATGCAGCAATAGATTGAAATGGCCTATTTGCTGTCTCTTCACCCCAACTACATAACACAATTGTTTGCAAAGATTCTTGCAATGACGGGGAATAGGTTGACTAGAACTTAGCATGTGTGTAGTGACATGGGTGGAGCATAAGATTCAGGCTTGGGAAGCAACCGATGGACCAGCTCAGATAGGAGCATTTCACTATACATACAGTACTTGACAGCCTATTTTTATTAATTTAATGAAAAACTTTTATTTTTCTGTCCTAGTCTATTAATTTAGAATTAAGGATTATTGTGCTAAGAAGCTATATCAAGAAAGACATGTATATGTTCTGTACCATACATATATTTTTGCACATGCTGTCCTTCTTTTATAACGTTTCCTCCTGTAGGGAAATTATGGAGGAGCTGGGGCTGGAGCATATTCTCAACCCTAACCAACTACGGAAAAAGTGGAATTACCTTGTTGCTAAATATAAGGTAGGGAAACAATCTGTACATGTTTGTTATGAGTGTACAACAAATTGAGTTCATCTATACTAATTTTGTACTGAGATTAATTTACAGCTTGATTCAATTCTATCATTGCATTCAAAACACAATGTATGCTGATGTTAAGTATTATTTTAATGGGTTACTTTAATTTTATCACATAATATGATAAAACTTCCAAGATTTATAGCATTTGTCAGGTAATGTTGTTACTGAAAGTAATGTGGTATAAAATATTGTCAAACTTTTTCTTGTGAAGGAACTCTCTTGTACAACTGGACCAGATGGAACTAGTCCTGCACCTCACTCTTGGCCATTTTATGATGACATGCAGCGCGCTATTCAGCAGATTCCTGAAAGTGCTGTGCATGGGAACCGACCTGTTAGAAATAACTTTGAAAATATTTGTGAGTAAAGAATTTTTACTATATAGAGAGCTATTGATAATAAAACAACAGTTGTAAGAAGCACTTCCACGTGAGTGCAATGCATGCAATCAATATAGATGTCATTCTATTTTTGTTAGTGCTATATTATTTTCTGGGGGGGGGGGGGGGCTCGGTCAGTGACTCCCTGTTGCTCGCCACCTAGGCAACTCTTCATAAGTCACACCAGGCCCTTGCAAGTCGCTAAAGGGCTACTGGAGACCAGATTACCCTAGATGAGAAATAAGTCACGGAAAATGTAGAGTGAAACAAAACAAACAACAGCAAAGAAAATTTAAACAACTCTGAAAGCAAAGCATACACTAGATAGGTCATTCACCTACTAGTAACCTCTCCCCACTTCAAAGTGGCACCACCTGGAGCTCACAGACTGCCTGTTGTAATACCTCGCTCATGAGCCTAGTGTGGACCAGTTCACAAGTGCTCATCATGTCACCTTTGTTCTTCAAGAAATGATTTATCTAGGTGGATGTTGGGCATCCTTTAGACTCTGTGTTGCAAAGGCCATTTAATTAAGTTTGTTCCAATTCTAGTGTTAATTTCATGTTCTTGTGCTTATGTGCCTTTGTTGTGTGAACCTTGATTTACTGTTCACCTCAAGCTGTACAGGCTTAGGGTTCTTTTCTTTAGGTACATGCTGGTGTTGCCTCTTCCCAGACAGGGTTACCTTCCTGGGTGGGTTGGATTTGGGTGTCTGTCTGTGAGAGACTGGTCTCCTGTGGAGGGTGCCTCGCCTGGTGTGCTACATGGCTCTATGACTCCTCTGCAAGACTCAGGGTTGAGGCATTTGAAGTCTTCCTTATTTAGGGGTGCACTGGGTTTGCATGCTTGATTTATGGCAATCCACTTACTCCCTAAGTCACCCTTCATGAGTTCAATGTCTGCTGGCTAGTGGTCTTTTGTACCTGGTGTCCCCTGCTTGATTTTGACAATCAGGGCCAGTAAAGCCCCCCTGTGTGTCTTTAATGGGGTTTTGCCATTCTGACAGGGTGATGTTGGCACATTATCATGTTTCTGCTAGGGATGCGCCAGACCTGTGCGGGGGTTACCCAGCACTGAATCCATATTTTGTTTTTCTGGAGACTAACTTCTGTTCTCCACGGGTCCTTGTGAGCTCCCTTTTAGTTTTTTTCACTGTCATGAGTTTAACAAAAGTGAGCCACTAATGGAGCCCTTCCAAAAAACCAGCATGGAACATAATGAAATCTGGTCCATCTGTTGTTGCCAGTGGTTGCCTTGTAACTAAAACATTACACTGGGTAGTCCAGAAGCTCCTAGTGCTACCACTTGACAGTGGGGAGGTGTTACCAGTAGGTGAACAACCTCATTACTGTGAGCTTTGCTTTCACAGTTTTTAAGATTTCCCTTGCTGTTTTCTGTTTTGTTTCACTCTATCATACTGGTGTCTTATTTCTTGGGTAAGGTGATTTAGAATCCCTGCTCATTGTGCCTCAATGAGGAAGCCAGATTTTGGCCTTTGGTCTCTGGTAGGCTTTTAATGACTCGCAAGGTCCTGGTGTGACATAAATGAATGGCTTCCTAGGTGGCTAGATGCAGGGAGCCACTGAGGACCCATCAGGAAGAGGCATTTCATCACATTCAACTATACTGTAGAATGTAGTAGATTTACAGGGAGAGTTGTAAATGTCATTATGTGAGGAAGGTCTGCAAGCCTCTACAGTGTTTGATATGATACAGCTCATTAACCCTTTTAACCTAGACCTAGACAAAAGCCTAACGTGTGTGAATTAACTTGGTAAACGAAAGTACATTTATGTTCCCCAGCACTTCAGTTTAAAACTTTAAAACAAACACAGTTGCATAAGAAATGTGATTCTACAGTTTAATTTTATATTTAGAAATCAACTTTTCTATATCTAATACATTTGTAATAACTGATAGTTGGTATTCTAAACTATTACACTTGGTTTACCCAATAAGGCAAGATCTACCATTTCCTCAAGACGTGGTTCATGGGATGACATCAGGCAGGTGACTTTCTCGGCACTGGCACCACAGAGACCTTTCATGGAGTCCATGTTTGCTAGGGGGGTCACATATCAGAGGTTATGTTACATATCCAAAGGAAAGGGGGCCTCATCTACTCCCCATTCCAATCCTATAGGATAGAGGCAGGCCACCAATACACTAGACACTTAAAAATATGAACTGTCTGGAAAAAAATCTTGAAGGTTTGGAGCAAATAACTTTGGTAAAATTGCACCCACTGTCAGCACAATATTTAAAGCAGGAAACTCACTCTACCCTTTTAGTAAAGAACACTAAGAGCAAAGAAGTCAGGGAAGAGTTCCTGGCAGACACAGAACTTCAGCATATCTGCCAGGTAAGCAAACTCCTTGGGATCCATTGTGAAAAGTTACATACTGTGATACCTGGGGAATATCAACATGGAGCTCAAAGGAAACCACATTGTGAGAGAAAATAGGGGCAAAAAAGGACCAGTTTCAGGAAGTCGAGGTCCTCCCTGGCCAACAACTTGGAGAGGGATGCCCTTTTTCCACTCAAGAGCCTATCTTACCTTTTGTGTACCTAGCGATGTTTCCAAGGATCAATGTCCTCGTGGCCAGTCTGACCAGGGGCCAGGTTCACGAAGCAGTTACGCAAGCACTTACAAACCTGTACATCTTTTCACAATTTTTGGCAGCTTTGTTTGCAATAATTAAACAGTTAATGAGCTCCGAAGCACCAGGAGGCTGTTTACATCGATAACAACAGTTGACTTGGAAGTTAACAAGCTTGTAAACTGTTTAATAAATTTATCCAAAGCCGTCAAAGATTGAGGAAAGATGTACACGTTCGTAAGTACTTGTGTAACTGCTTCGTGAATCTGGTCCCAGGCCTCCAGGTTGGTAGTCTGGTTAACCAGAATGTCGGGACACGGGCTACTCGCAGCCTGACATATGGATCACTGCCTGGTTGATCAATTATCTTCTGGAGGTGTTTATTGACTTCTCTTTTGAATACCATGAGAGGTCAGCCAGTTAGACCTATATGTGTAGAGGGAGTGTTGAAAAGTCTTGATGCTTTGATACTGATAGTTCTCTTTCAGCATTCATTCCTATTGCACCTCTGCTTTTCAGGGGGGCCTAATACAGATCAAACAAAATAAGTTATTGGCCTTCAGCAAGGAGAAATTGGACGAGAATTCAAATTTAAGTAAGCAGGATAAATTTCAGATGCATTGTTCATGTTCCACAACAGAAACAACAAATTCCACCAATTTTGACCAGCAGGTAGGCAGGACAGAGCATATGTGTAGTGTTGGCTCATTGGCATCAACTATAGAGGCGATGAGCTCAATGTAAGGCATGAAAAGGCAAGCGTTACATGAAATTGAAAAGGGAGTGTGGGAATGAGGAATCTGGAAATCAACTGCCATGAAGGTTCATAAAGAAACTGGTTTGAACACTTCTATCATGTCTCAGGCAAGGCTTCTTCCTCCTATACCATGGCAGAAGAGGGTTCAGCCATTGAATCGTGGCAGAAAAGGGTTCAGCCATCGAATCATGGCAAGGAACATAATCCAACTTCTGACCATTAGAAGAAGGGAGCTGCTGTAGAAGAGTCTCCCAACTCCTGATGAGGGAACAGAAATGGCCTCTTCTACTCAAAAAGGGTGAAGAGAGGAGCTAGCTCAGACTGAGACTCAGGCCTCATAAAAAAACCTGGGAAAGCAGGAAGATAACTTCTGGCCTCTAAGGCGAGTTTAGGGAACCAGGGCACTTGACAAATGTCAAATGGCACTACCATTTTAGCACTTATCTGCAGGATACTAGCTGAGCTCTTCCAGGTTTGTCATTCAGATGAAATTATTACTGGGTATTTTTGGACTTGTACAGGCTCCTTGTGATGCAGTGCATTTTCAAGAGCTTGATGCCATAGATATTTCTTGCCATCTATATCTTCCTTACATTCTGTCAAGGTTTGATAGGCTATACATTACTCATATTACTAGTAAATTGTTATTTTAATTTAGTTCAATCCAGAGTGTTTATGTAAGAGTCCTGTTTTAATTCCCTGTTTACATTACATTTTAAATGTTCTTACATAAATTGCTATCGCACCCACCCTCATCTAACTTGCCTATCACTATGAAACAATTTGGTTGTGTTTAGTTGTACTTTGTTTACTATACATTTAACATTTTGATCTTCATAATTAGGGACAAGAGATGTAACTACAAGATTTATTCAGCTTCGTGGTGCAAGGCCTCCTGATAATACTAAAAAAGTTTCATCTGTATTTGCGTAAGTAAATTTTCTGAGTGATTTTGTGAGTTATTACATATGATACCCCTAAGAAAAGATGCATCATGTCTTCTTGTGAAGGATCATGTCAATCGGGTAAGAAACATTACAGGCACTGGCACCATAGGGAATTGATATGCAATCTTTGCGGAGTTATTAACTGCCCACTTCTGAAATTTGTCAAGGTCTTCCTGCAGCATTCTACAGTCCTCCTCAGTTATTACTCGTTTCATTATCTGTAAATCTTCTACTAACATTGACATGTTCGTCCTCAGTCAAATTACATCCTCGGTACGTCCTTACTCGAAAGACCAATGATCTTGGGAGAATTCTAAACAACTCCATTTTCCACTCCTCTTTAGCTTAACATATTCTCTCTATGACTCTTGTTTTTCAGATACTTCCTTACCTTGTTCAGTATCTTGTTGTTCCTGCTTGTCTCTCCATGTTGTGCATTAGTCATCTGTGAGAAATCTAAGTGTTATTGAGGTTGTCTATCTATAAAGACAAGTTTACTCTAATCAAATGCCCCTTTGTGGGTGGCACCTTAATAGCTTTTTGTTACTGCCTGTTCCTCTTTACCCACGTTTTCTTTAGATATTTTAGCTCAAGAGGCTCAGCCCACATCTTTTTGGCAGTTGAATGGTGTTCATTGGATAGATGACACAGTAATTTTAAAGTTGTTCAGTAGTTACCAAATTTTCAAACATTCTCTTGAGTTTTGAGTGCTTAGTGACTTTTGTTTAAGGGTGGCTTTTCTCGGTAATGAGTCAATCTCAGATCCTAAGGTGCTCTCTGTCCCATTAAGTGGGTGGAGGAGAAGATTTTTGAACTGTGTTATTTGGGTGCCTCCAGTTCCTCACTTTCTTTTCTGCTTTCCTGTTTGCAGCATGTGCCAACTCTTGGCAGCTGGAATACGTTTCCAAGCAGTAAGAGTGTTTTCAGGTGACCTAGTTTGGTGATCACAACGAATAATTCTTAGACCTAAAATATTTTAGAGAATGCATCTATGTCAGTCATGTCTGATTGACTTGGGCATATCTCCAATAACCCTTTAGCATCTTTAATAACTCTTTAGGAATCAGTTAAATGTTTCTCTGCAGCACAATATTTAAAACCATATTGTGCCTATATGGTTTCCTGCCTGGCTGTCATGATGCCTATTACAGTATATGGTGCATGTTGACCAAACCACACATTAGAAAGTGAAGGAACGACGACGTTTTGGTTCGTCCTGGACCATTCTCACAATCGACTTGAGAATGGTCCAGGACGGACCGAAACGTCATCGTCCCTTCACTTTCTAGTGTGTGGTTTGGTCAACATATTTCAGCCACGTTATTGTGACTCCTCGTCTGCATATGGTGCATCTTGCAATAAGGGCAACTAAATGGCACAGCTTAGCAAAATTGCTTTTCATATTCACTCAAAGCTATTTTGGTTTAAAAAAATTTATAATTGCTTTGAAGATTATAGATTTTTGTATTTTATCTTTTGTAAACCAGGTTAGTGTTAGTAAATGGTATTATTTTGTATCTGAAAAATATAGTGAATTCCTGCAAATAAATTCACATTGTTTCAAGGCTTCAGTAGTGTTCAGTATATCATTTTGATACTCAATTACAATACAACCAAAGATTTGTACATATTTGCTTTATGACAGTTTTAACACTACAGTACCAAATTGTTTTCATCTAAAATTATGTATATTTTCCTCCAGAAATATAGTGGATGAATTAGGACTAACAAGCGTGATCACTCCCAACCAAGCGCGCAAGAAGTGGAATTATCTCTGGAGCAAGTACATTGTAAGCAGTGTGAAAGTATTCATCATGTAGTGGGATAAAATTTGACATAGTTTTACTTTGGGGAAATATTGTATTGTTTGTAGTTACTTTAGTAAGTAGTTAATTGAATTTGTTATCCTAAATAGGACCTGAGCCATCCAGAAATCAGTGAATACACTCGTCAATCTTGGCCCTTTTATACTACCATGCAAGCTGTGGTTGGTGCCCTTCCGCTCTCACAGGTTCTAACAAAAAAAGGTAGGCATCAAGAGCTATTTATTTTTACACTTTGTACAGTATCGTGAGAAGATAAATATAAAATACATAAAATTGCATGTTATTTGAGAAATAAAAAAACTACCTGTACCATGAATATCGTTGTCATATTCTCACTGCAACTTGTTTGATGATCTACCACATAATCTGACATAAGTTTACATAATCTTCATATTTTAATTGTCCCATAATTATTTCTTGTCTTCTGTCTAAACAGAAGAATTCTAAATGATATTATTCTGTACTTTGGTGGTCATTCTGCCACTTTGTGAATATAAATCACAGTTTGTACATGATCTTTTCCATAAGTCAGGCAAGATAACATTTTGCTGGCATCACAGAATCTTTTTAAAGTTTGTGCAGAGTCAAATATGATGATCAGGGTCATGGGAAAGTGTCAATCCAGCCTAGAGGGACAGACAGGTTTGTATATAATCATGCCTACAACCTCACCTCCTGATGACATCACTTGTTTAATTGCCAATGAGAGGCTCTGGTTAACAACCAATTGCCATATTTTCTGGGAAGGTTTCCCTCAATGGCTGCCTAAACTAGCCACTTATTTAGCTCCAAGCCTAAAGCACCACACCAGGCCCACGTGAGTCATGAGCACCTACCAGGGACCAAGGACCAGAATTTGACCTCACTAAATGCAAGGAAGTTTCTTTGATGGCTCCTGTTCCCATCCTTCCATCCTTTCCAATCTTGGGGTCACATGTCTGAAGGGGACAGCTGGCTGAGTCTGAGTTGCCAGGTTTCCATCTGGTGATGGGCAAGTGTAACTGACTAACTAGAAGTTGAGTCTGTACAATGAGCATGATAATGGTTTATGTAAAGGTTGCCAAAATTTTCAATGCAGTTTTTTGTTTTGAGGCACTCTACCTTTCTGGTGGTTTTTCCTCTTGGCCTGGGTTCATCTTGTATCACCTAATTTCCTTGCCTCTATTGAGGGAGTTCTTATGACTCAAAGAACCTGGTGGGGGTGCTTTAAGCTTAGAACTAACCAGCGAAGTAGCTCGAGGAACTAACTGAAGGGTTCCACCAGATAAAGGACTTCAACACTGGATTTCTGTGGAGAGCCCTGTTGGCTTCCTGAAGCTATTCGAACTGATCTGTGCTATATTAATTTGGGGTCATCAGTCACAGGAGTTCTTATGCCTACTGGGAACCACAAGCCAGAACCTGGTCACCTCAGAGAGGCACAAGGAGCAATGGCCTATGAGCACTTTACATTTAAAATATGTCATAATTGCCATCGATCGGGGAAGGACCCAGAAAGGTAAGTGAATCAAAACAGACCACTGTCTGGTTAACCTGTGCAATCTACATCCCAAACGATCAAAATAACTCCCCTAGAAAGAAACCAAACAAGCAACCCTTCATGCGACTATCACTTCTACTCGTTAGCGCTAGAGGGAGTAACCTGATTCATCATTATGGTCTGGGGGATATCTGTCCCGGGTGTCCAACCTGCGAGATAGTCGCTGTACTTTACTTTATAATTTTTAGTTTGTACTACTCTGTGCATGACACTCTCCTTAAGCATGATTGGGAGAGTCTTGTTGCTGGTTCAACAGGTTCAGTCACATGAATTACTCTTCATTATGGGTTAACTTTAATCAGGTTATGCACCCTACAAGGTAAATTTGGACCCAGTTTGTAACTCTAGGGGGTCCACTTGTATCATTGTTCCTTCCCTGCTCAATTAATGCTACAAGATTAGGTTAAGGTTCTTTAACTGATGCTTACCTATAAGCAAACATTGATAGGTAAGCACCAGCTTCTCAGGTAGTCTGATTTCAGACTTCTACATTTTATTGGGGGTTAGGAGAAGGAATTCTGTTTACTTGTACTATGTTGTGATGACCTAGGGTTGTAAAAAAGCTTATTCATGCACCATGTTATAATTTACCTATGCCAGTGTTCAAAATCTTTGTTGTATGTAGCTTAACCCCTGCACTGCATAAAGCGCCTTTAGGCGCTCTGAGAGTTGTGCTATTTTTTTTTTTAATTAGGCTATATTTTAATGTTTTTTAATGTTTTCATTACTCTTTGTGTTTTTAAATTAAAATAGTTGAGTTTGGAAACATTTTGACATTAAATTTACCTGAATATTTATGAAAACAACAAGAATATGTCCTTGACAATTCCCCCAAGAAGATTTTGCCGAAACCAGGTGCGCAGTGCAGGGGTTAAAAACTGTAGATGGTGGAGTTTTCCACAACTTCTTGTAGTGCATTCTATTTGTTGATGGATGATACAGGGTACAAATATTTTTTTAAATTTATAACTCATTTGCATTTTCAGCTTCCACTTAGGTCTTCTTCTAGTACAACTTTCTCTCAGTTTAAAGAGGCTGTCCTTGTCTATTCTCTAGTTTCTTGTATATTGTGATCACATTCCCGTTTCTTCTCTCATTGTGTACTTTCTCACATGATTAGAATGATTCTTGAGTGCTTCTTCATCCCCAACACTTCTACTTGTTACTGCTCTGTGCTTCCATAGCCTTTGTTGCTTGAGAAATTAATTGTCGTTTTTTGATTTAAGAAAATTTTAATATGTTTAAAATACTGATAAATACTTAATATGTTTAAATTTTAAATATTCCAGGCCTGGCAGATGACTTTGAAGAGGAGGAAGATCCTCAAAAAAAGATAGTGAAGCGCACAAGACAATACACTTGTTTTGTCTGTGGGAAGACTGGCAAGATCCTCAATGATTTTTTTATGTATGAACATGACCAACGTCTTCTTTACACTCAAAAGACTGTCTTAGAAGTCATCAGCCATTTGGTTAGTCGAAAAATGATTAATATGGAATCTAATACTTGTCTTTGTTCAGGCTGTACCAACCTTGTCAATGAAGCTGATTCTGTAATACAGAGACATGACAGAATAAAGGAAATGGTACAAGAACTTTATTACAGTGGTATTGCACAGGCTAAAGCAGAACAGCAGCAGCAGCGCTTTTCTCGCAGTACAGCAGAAGATACTAGTTCAGAAGATGAAAAAGAGATTAAACAGGAGGAAAGAGTAACTTACAGTCAAAGAGGAAGAAAACGTAAAGCTACAGTTTTGGCAGATGATACAGAAGTTAAGATAAAGACAGAGCCTCTAGATGATGGTTTTGAGAGTATTGAATGTGATGTTGACTTTGATGATGACTCAGAAGATGAGCGCAAAAGAAGAAGAACACGGGGAAAGGCTAGGGGTAGGGGCCGAGGAAGAGTTCGAGGAAGGGGGCGAGGTAAAGGTCGGCCAGCAACAAGATCTACTCTCATTGGTCGCGGGTTGGGTGGTCAGTACCCCTCATCTAATAAAAGGAAGATTTTACCTTATAAAGGCCCCAAAATATATCATTGTGCTGAATGTGACTCTGAATTCAAGAAATATACTGATCTCATTACTCATAAAAAAGAAGTTCATACTGTAATTGATAATACTCCTCTTGAAGTTGAAGAAACTATTCTGGAAAATGGAGTAATTACTTACTTTAACAAAGGTAAAGCAAATAACTCAGAGACCAGCCATCCATGTAGGGAATGTGACAAGCACTTTCTTCGTAAGGATGACTTGTGGTATCATCAAGAAATATGTCACACTGAAGGGAAAGGAAGGGCAAAGAATGCTTTTAAAGATAGAACATATGCATGTGAAGAGTGCGGCGAGACTTTCCTTTTCAAGTATAAACTTAAAATGCATATTAATAGCAAGCACCTGAATGATACTGGCCAAAATGCCAATGATTTCACTTGTGGGGAATGTGGATGCAAGCTAGGCAGTCTCCCAGGTCTTACATTCCACATGAGAAAACATCATAATAAAAGTCTCACATATCGTAAAACTACTGAGTATTTATGCAGTGATTGTGGCTTCATGGCTCCATCCAACAAGAAGTTAAGAGAACATCAAGAAGCTCATTGTGGTTCCTCCACAAAACCCAAAGTTCAGTGTGAGATATGTGGCAAAACTGTCTTAAAAGTGTCCCTAAAAATGCACAAAGTAAAAATGCATTCCGAATTTAAAGAACAATGTGATAGGTGCGGTGAGCGATACGCGACAAAGACAGACCTATTGCGACACATTAATGTTGTACATCTCCGTATCCTTCTTTATAATTGTCAGTATTGTGGTGAACGCTTTGCCACCTCAGATGCCCTTCGATATCATAGAGTTAAGATGCACGAAAAACCATCCTTCTATTGTCAGATTTGTGGTAAGTGTTACAAAAGGGTAGGTGAACTTAATACACATATTAAGCGTGCTCATAATGACCGTAGGAAGGCAGAGGTTTGTAGTTATTGTGGCAAAGAGTACTATGATCGTAGCAAGCTGCGTAACCATTTGGTGAGTAAACATAATGTTCCTCAGGAAATGACATACTCAGAGAATTATTTACGTAAAAAACGTGTTGATGGACTTCCTTTAGCTAAGCATATGGAGAAACGGGTAGGTATGGATCCTAAAATGCCACATATGACCCAACCTGGAGTTGTCCATCAGCAGCCACAACAAAATCAGCAACAGCAGCAACAACCGCAGCAGCAACCGCAGCAGCAGCAACAGCAGCCGCAGCAGCCACATCCTCACCATCATAGTGTGGTTCCACAACACCAACAACACCCACACATGCGACCAGTGGTAGATGAGGCGGCTGAGGCTGCTCGCAATCTTGGGGCATACCAAGAGATTACTGCTACAGAGGACGACAATTCTCTAGTTGTGACCGAGATCACAGAAGCTCCTGCTCCAGTTGAACAAACTGTGCTGGTAGATCCTTTAAGTGTGCCTCAGGGTATGATGCATCATCCACAGGTTGCCCACATGCAACCACCAATGCCCATGCACCATCCAATGCATCAGCAAATGCACCATCATGCAGCCATGTCTCGTCTTGGTGTACTTTATCATATGAACATGCCTCATCCTGGTCCATCACACATTAACATGTAGGCTCCAAATTAGTTGGTTAAACATTATGACTATACAGTATTTAAATTATAGTGAACTTTAAAATATAAACAAATTTTAGTGCCAAATTTTCTAAGCCAAACAAGGGTTTAAGAAACTGGTTTTAATTTTGGAATATACCGTATAAGACTATCATGAAAATGTAAGACTTTAAGCAAAGGCCCAAATAATCTTGTAACTCAATGGCTTCACATACAGTACATAGAAATAAAAACACTGTGTGTGTGTCATACTAAACATTTTACATTTTGTGTTGAGTTATACAGTTCTAAAGGCATCAAAACTTCAGTTGTACAGGTATATTAGGACAGTATATAACTTTTTTTTGTTACATTATATTTGAAGTGAATTTATACCACATTATGTACACTGAAAAACTTTAGTTCCAGTCCTGGGCCAAATTTGACAATACAGTAATAACAGTATACTTTGCTGTGTGTGTGTGTAGTTGTGTATGAGCAAACTATTAGGTGTGTAAGGTATGAATTACGTATACTTGGTTACGTAGGGATTAGATGAAACTGTAAATGGTTCCTTATACATGATTTGAATGCAAGAAACTGCCATTACGTGAATCCTTCCAAGAGATAAGGAATAAGAAGTATCTTGCCTATTAAGTGAAAACACAAAAATTATACAATATCCAGTTAAACTTTCTTTATGTTGCGCATTAAATTCAGGGTTCACGCGCTGTGATTATTGTCGAGGCAAACCATACAATACTGACCGAAATAATTTTGCATTAATTTGAGGTTTATTGAAGACATAATTATTAGTAGATTTCTTTGTGTATGTGTATCCACATCCTTAATTGTATGTATATATGCATTTTCTCCTGCAATGCTAATGCCCGAGGCATTAAAAGTCATTATTAATTTATTCTTACATTACTCTTTAGAAGAGCTATTGGAACTTTTCTGACCCAGCATTTATTTTAGTCAAGTAATTGGTTCTACAAACAGCATGGGCACCTTTACCTGTGCAAAGCCAGCTTCACCAGTTTTAGAACTTATAAATAATGCCATAATTAACACTTCCGTGCAACTGGGACCAATTATGCATCTGTAATTTTTCTCACGTTGTTAGCCGGGGACACATGTCGCGTCCCAAATTAAAATGTGTTAAAATTCTAATTTATATCTGATCATTGTGTGACTGGTTTTAAAATGAGTACCCTTAGATTGCAGACAATTTGATACTATAATGAATGATATAGCACAACAATTGAGGTCAGAACACCGGAAAGATTATGAATACTTTTGTGTTGACGAGCGTCAAAAATTAAAATTATTTGTTAAAATTCTAGTTGTTGTTTGATTAGTATAGGACTAGTTTTCTAATGTACGCCTTTATATTGTGAACAACTTCATATCAAAACGAACAACGTAACATGAAAATTGATGTTATTAAACTGAAAAGAGTACACACATTAGGTTGCGGGTGTGCCAATTGGTGCTCGCTCACGGATAACACTTGGCTGACTATCGGCTTTGCTGTGGGGAGAATCACGCTGGACTTTTGAACCTTATATGCATATACCCCTGTAGGGAATTCTATTGCGAACACATTGATACCAAAAGGAACGACGCAGCACGCAAATTAAGGTGAGAAAACTGAAACGAGTACAGTATACACATTTCAGTCTAGTCGCGCGTTGACGAGAAACGCCGAGTGCACACTTAGGTAGGCTGAGGTGCGCATGCTGGAGGCGTGAAAGTGTTAAGTATTACATTAGGTATGGGATACAGTGTATTTACATTTTTAAATTGAGATTGAATGACATTGATATTTGTTATCCACTTTCAAAGCAGATTGAAACAAATTTTTTTAATTTTGTGTGAAATTCTGTAGTAGAGATGTTAAACAGTGAACTGAACTAGATTTAAACAAAGAAATTTTGAAGAAATTTTGTAGAACATAATGTCACGTGAAGATGTAGGAGTATAAAAATGAGCTAGCAGTTGAATTTATATGAGGTAGAGAGAAAGTTGTTATAGTGACAAAATGGGATGAAAGGACAGCATGGAAGGATAAAGTAGTCATGAGAATGGATCTCGTTAATGGATTAGGGGTCTGATAGCCGAGTGGACAGCTCTTCGGATTCATAGTCCTGATGTTCCGGGTTCGATCCCTGGTGGAGGCGGAGACAAATGGGCAAAATTTCTTTCACCCTGATGGACCTGTTCATCTAGCAGTAAATAGGTACATGGGAGTTTGACAGCCGCTACAGGCTACTTCCTGGGCTGTGTAACAAAAAGGAGGCCTGGTCGAGGATTGGGCCACAGGGACGCTAAGTCCTGAAATCATCTCGAGATACAGTATCCTTAAGATAGAGACAAAACTTGCATGCCTGGATATTCCACTATTGTGATTCACATAAGAAAAGGCTTTGTCTTTTCCCATTTAATTTTGTTGCTGTATTTGTCATGAAATCAGAAGTGATGAACATTATTTGTCATTAATACAGAACATATCTATACAGCACTGCGTTAAGGAAAAATACATTTTCTTTTAATACTGGACAAGGATATTTCCTTTACATGCAGTATATCATATTGTTGAAAATACAATTTATTAATACATTGCTCTGAGACAGCACTCTTGCCAAGATATTGCTGGGTGGTAAATTCTCAAGGACTTTTCTCAGATAATTAAAGGAATGTACATAGAGCATAGTTGTACAAGATAAATATGGGAAAACTAATTAATAGTTTATACTAAAGGAACATTTTGGATTAAAGTTTAAAACAGTCTTCGTGACTGCAACAAAAACTACCGATATTTATCCAAGTTTGCTGTCATAATGGGAGTGCAGCCTACTGTGTGTTATAGTGCTTCTTGCCACTTGTTCATAATACAGACCTCTGCCTCACTACTACTATGCACTCATAGGTATCATCTAGGGTATAACAAATGCCAACAATAATAATGAAACGTGTAATCTTTTTCAGATATTGATAATCCTCTGGTAGGATATGAATTAGTCATTTGTGTCAAAGCTACAAATACTGTATTGTGGATTAATGTCGGGTGAAGAAATCTACCTCTTAAAAAATTAGTACTTTTGACAACTTACTGTTAATCTATAATATATATTTAAAAATTGTTTATATTATTTGGTGGTGGCCATTTGTTATAAAACTCTTGAGAGTTTAATATATTTGATATCGGTGTTAATTTAGCTTTAAAACTGATGGAAAAATAAATTTAAAAGGTAAGTAATTTTACCTTACCTGTATTTTTACGAAACGTCAATCTTCAACCCACTGATTTTGTTTTAAATGTCAGTGAGAGATTGTAGAAGACCTAAATTATATCCTCTGAATTCACTATATCAATTCTTCTAATGGTTGTGCTTGTAATTTTAAGTATTTGGATTAAAATAAGCCCCTAAGTACAGTAATTTATATTTATATATAAACATTGCATCAACTGTTGCAAGGAATGCAGTTTTTGAGATGAAGTATTGTACACAACTTTTTATAAATTAAGTGCATTTCTATAAATGCATTTGAATAAATCTAAATCTGCATTATTTTCACTCAAGCAATGAATATCCAAGATTATTGTGTTTCACTTTAGCTATCCTATTACTAAAATAGTTTGATACATTTTAAATTGTCTCTGAAATTATTGTTTTTATATTTGAAATGTTTCCTACACTTCCCAATTTCAGCTCTTAAAAATTTAACAGTCAGTTATCATCAAAGGTGGCAGTCTTCCCACCCTAGTGTAAAACCTTTTAGCCAAACTTGGAGGTATGAGCACAATATTTATAAATGGAAGGAACACCCTGATGATGTATCACCACTATGGCCAAGCTATAAACATTACAACAGAACCAGACGCTGTCTACATCATTTAGTGCTGTATTTAATAATGTCCTGAACCCCAAAATTATGTTTGTAATATTTGTATTTCTTTTCCTTTATGATTTCACAAAAGATGACAATTAGCACTTTTGAATATTACTTGACACAGATTATGGTACACAGCCTTCCCAGTTTGGTGCCTTCTTCAGATAATTACTTAATTCCAAAGTGATATTTAGAACTTCTGAGTGTGTTTTCTGTAAAACATGTGGTGCTATGTAGCCTTCTAGGCTTGGCATTTGCTGCCTTTATAATCACCGTACACAAAAATTACCATAGTTAATAACCTTAGATGCTTAAGTAGGCAATGAAATTGCTGACTTCTAATATTAAATGGTAAACGTGCACATTTGCAATAAAAAAGCTTTAAAATGGTATAACCAAGTTTGTATATTTGCAATAGAATAATAGTATGATTTTTTTAAGAGTACAATGGTAAACTGAATTTATTTTTTTGAGTTGTACATTACATTTTTATTTATATTATTATTTATTTAACTGTCTTTGAACAATTCCAGTTAAATGTATGATAATATCCCAGTCACCCTTTGTAACTGCTATGGCCTTTAGAATATCGCTGGCACTACGACTAGTTGTTTCCATAAGATGATAAAGGAGGTACACTTTAAGGCCCAGTGAAACTAGAATGGACTGTAGAGAAGCCTGAAGTGCTGAGGTCGAGACAAAAAGCTTTCGGCCATAATGCTCAACACCTCGGACAAGTGTGCCACTGTAAGCCACACCTGAAATATGGCCAGTTTCGATGTCAATACCGTCACTTGATTCTGCAACACAAAAATAAAACTAGTACAATATTATGAATCACTCCTCTTTAAGCAGGCCATCAGTCGCTTCTTTAGCCAGGATCAAGGTACACTGAAGGACAATGCATAAATACAAGGATTGTGTTGTACCTAAACTACAAGATGACATGAAATAATACAAATGGTCTTGCTACCTAGATGCAGTGGGAAGAAAGGGAATAAAGTTCATTGTACAATATCTGCAATCATCATTCTGTATTTATTACAAAAACTAAATTTTTTGATGTAAATAAGTGCTATACTGTATAGGCATTTGTGTAAATATTGAAAATAGACAAGTGTAATTTTATACTAACCTTTCTGTACTACTGTATATTGTACCACTTTTTTCTCATGAATGATGCATTCCCATCCTACAAAAGTTGGAAAGGGTAAGAATAATGATAATACGAGTCAAATAACTCACAAGAGTAGAATTAGTCATGAGGTCTTGGACGTGAAGGCGCTCTGGTATACATATACCCATTAAACGAAACTGCTTTAAGTGGTGATCTGTGATGGTGCCTGTATGCCACCTGTAATGCATAAAAAAAAACAGTTCCGCGAACTAGAGATTTCTCAAAACAATGCGTGCAACTATCATTTGCAGGATTTTCCAGTAAATCTCTACATTCATTCTTGCTCCTCTGAAACTACCCACCCACCACTTTATAGCATATTTGTTTTTTCTTTTAAATTATAATACATGAAAATAAAAATGGCTCACCTTCCTGTCATTTTATTAACTAGTTTTCATCCATGTACAATATTGTATATTATTTACCTGTATGAACTATTATACTGTAGCATATCTTCCCTACTGCTCACTACATACCTGCTAACTTTCTTTATGTATTTAAGGATCCAGCAATATACATTTTTAAAGCTGCTGTAATAAAACTTTAATAAAATACAAATGTAGTGAATGAAAATTAAAACAAAAAATCGCCACTATAATGAATGCCTGTTTCGGGTGGAATCCCAATGGCTCCCTAAAGCTATCACACTGAGATGGATTCCCACTACTACGTCATATCAGTTGCACGAGTTGTTTGGCCTACCGGAGCCTGGCTCTGGACCCTCTCATGGAGGCCCAGAGAACAGGGGGACTATTATCACCCTCACCAGCAAAGCATCCAGAAAGTCAGGGAAGCTTTACAACCAACTGTAAGGTTCATAGAATTATGAAGCATCGAAACAGCCAAACTAATCTGCAAACAATCCCAACAGAACAAGCTCAAACTCACTAGTGTGTGGAATATGCACAATAAACCAATGAATTTGGCGGGGAAGGAAGGAAGGGAGGGAGTCTAGGCCCACTGGGACTACCAGAAAGAGTTGTTTTACATTCAATGCTGGTTTTCTGGAAGGAACCCCTTTGTGGCTTCCTAAAGCTATCTAACCACAGAAAAAAGGAACACAAGAGACTTACCATGGAGATTGAAAAACAGTAGGTACATGGCATACTGGGCTGCCAAGACAGACCTCCAAAAACTCCCCAAGCCTGAATATCAGCCCATGACATGATGGAGAAACCTGCAGCCAAAGCAATGACACCTCCATTGACAACATCAATGAAAGATGGCAAAGGGGTGAAATAAGCACCAGTCAATGTCATACTGCTGCTACGAAGACCAAAATACAATGTATAAGCGATCTTACACACTGCGAAGGCACACAATACAATGTAAGTTTGTGGCTGTGGCAGACCCTGAAGAGAAATTAGTTTCTCTGGGCTTCATTTACCAGCTGCATTCTGACTGCTTCCCAGTGGTTTACTTCCTGAACCATGGGGTAGAGGGTTGCTTTGGTCCTACCTTCTTTGAAGCTTGACACTTTGTGTAGCTCTGCTTTTGGATTCTCAGGATTTGATTCTCTGTGCAGCTCGTGTGAGGGGTGTTCAAAGTTCTCACGGATGGGTCATCTCTTTTTCCGTCCCATTTCCATGGAGTGAACCATCGAGGATGCATTTTTCTGCTAGCTTCACAAGATGTTTGATTACCATAAAGTAAACCTTTTGACATTGGCATGGAACTGGTGTCTTATCTTCTACATGGTTCTGTATCCTGATCGTGAGGATCTTGAATTGGATGTCTTTCAGCTGGATTGATCAAGGTGGGGATTCATAAACCCTTTTTCCTCAGTTCACTTGTTGCTCCAGGTGTTGTCCAGAAAGGAATCATACTCAGTCAAGGTGATCTTACTGGCTCCTTGGTGACTGGCTCAGCCTTGGATTCCTGCCCAGTGTCCAAACCTGGGCATTTTTCTGCGGCTCCACCTCTTATAGCAGATCAGTTCAGTGATGTACCTCGCTAGTTTGACCTACTCTGTTCTATGTACCTTCCTGAAACAAGGCAGCTTGGTGAATATAGACCCAACACACATGTTGCAGGACTCTGGGCTAAAAGTGTCACTGGCCCAACAGACAGCATGTATGGGGCAGAGAATGATCATTGGCCAGTAGCAAGACTGATGAGCACCCTTCAAACTCGCACATAGCGAATGCAGACTTGTCAGGCCGATCTATAAAGAACCACACCATTGGGACCCGCTGCAACTTGGCAACCAGAAGAGCACAACTAGGCAAGTCAACATAAATAACAGGGCTCACTTTAGAACTGGCTGGCTATTGGTACTATTGGGCTAGAGCTAGTTTTGAATAAACCCCTTCTTCTGAATGTATCCTTACCAGTCATTTGGCTGTTTCTATAATTTTCTATGAATCTTGTAGTTGTCTGTAAACTTTTACTGACTTAATGGATATTTCCCAGGTGAGGGTGAAGTTAAATGTCTCCCTGCTCTCTGTCTCTGTGATGAGGCCAGGTTCTGGCTCATCTCTAGTAGACCAGAATCCTGCAGATGATGTGACCCATTACTGGAGAGCATCTCAGCAAGATAGTTTCAGGGAGCACCAAGGTCCCCTCTTCCCAGAAAAGAATGTTTTTGAGTACGTGTACTGTATACAAGTTTATGTAAGCTAGCTTAAACCAAAAAATTTGAAATTTAAAATTAATTACATACAGCCCAGAATTTGATATCTTAATAATCTGGGAATTGGTCAAATGGCTGGTTCCATTATCGAGTTAGGTGTTGTAAGGCTTTTGTAATGTAGGAGACTAGGGCATGGCTGTGTTTTGTTTAATTTTATAATAATACTAATTCATTGTCGGGTACAGGTAACCAGTTTATACATACAGTACACTGGCCACTCCAGACTGACAACCAGAGTGCAACCCCAGAGTCTCCCGAGACTGATGGATGCCTACTACTACAGTGCATGTTAGGCTTATATTGAAGTGCCCCCTTAGGGTCGAATTACTGACCACAACACGCTGACTAACTTCTGGGTACCTATTTACTGCTAGGTGGATAAGAAATGCGTCCAGACATTTCTGTCCCGCCCGGAATTCTTGGATGTGAGTCAAACCTGGCTGTACTACTGGGACTACCGGGATTTTATGAACTGTATATACTGTATATGTACTGTACCTGCCAAAACTTAGCAGTGTATATATTTGAAATAAAACTTATTTTAAAACTTCATTTCTATTGCACATTAAGTGATCTTGCCACAGAGACTATCAGAGTGGAACAGCCATAAAAATACTGTACATGACTAACTTTACAAAATAGCAAGTATAGTACTGTAAAAACATTCATTTATGATGATTAGCCAACTTGCTGAAGCCTGATTCACCATCTGAATGGTGCACAGGCAGATCCTGGAATATATATATATCACATGTCTTTCTCACGGCATTCTTATTAAATATGACTTACTTTAATGCTAACTTCTAATTTGTCTATATATTAACTTTTACTATAAATTTTTGTTTGTAAATGAAAGAGTATGCACCTTATTATCATTGACTCTCACCATAGTCATTAATTGTAAGATTGTATACCAATACAGCTCTTTTGATATAGTACTGTATCACTGAATCTAGAATTACAAAACAAAAAGAACAAGCAAAAGCTTAATTGTCTCACCTGTGCACTGGAAGCTGGTTGGTGGGTGAACGAGGGAGTAGAGTGGAGAGTGCTCTAACATACAGCATAACTAAAGGACGATAATATTCTGCAGCCGCCAACACGACTAGCCGACCAGACAGTAGCGCATGGACAAGACAGTGAGACACACCACAGAACTGCTGCACTAGTCCAGACAAACGACACACTAGTACAGTAAGAAAAATAGTAAAAGAATATTATAAAATGAAAAAATAAGGAGGTATTGAGAGTAGTTAACATTCCTTTTTTGAGCCAGTCCCTCATATGCTTCTTGAGACAGAACCATTATGGTGTCCCCATACAGTAGACAGTTTTGAGAAGTCTTCTCTCCCCACACACAGCCTGGTGCCAGGCATATCTGACTATAACTCTATTGCTCAGACTGTTGCATGTAGCAGTGCCTTGAATACAAAACATTTATTTGTGATCAAGCTTGATTTTATTTGGTTTACTGTTATTTTTTGTGGCCTATTTGTCAGGAAATTTAACATACATTATCCCATTTTGCCTTTTATTCCTTTGAAAGTCATTTTATCGACTATCACTCGTCACATTTATCAAATGCCTTTGCATATTTTGTGAATACAATGCAATTTTTTCCAATGTTTCTGTGATTTTTGTTACACTGGTCAAGTAATTGTAAAAGGCAAAATCTTCCTGCTCTAAATCCATGTTAACCTCAATGGTGTATTTAGTTCTCCTCGCTAAAACTAGAAATTTTACTCCATATCATCCTATCAAGCCATAATGTGAGAGGTTTGTACAACTGATATATAGTTTTGGCCATTTCTATGCTACCTTCCATGTGGAGTAAGGCCGAAATCTGCCAATTTAAGTGCCTCTGGTATCTCATAAGTTTCTACGCTTTTCTCCATATTACATTGAGTACTTGCATTAATTGCACTTAGTATTTCTTTATGAACATGGAGTTCCAGGAGTCAGGTCACATTTCAAAGTCTGCTATGTTTCTGTTAATATATAATATGCAATTTAAACTGTGCGGATGATATTTATTTATGATAATTACCCAACTTGCTAATCAAATTGCAAGCAAACAGCCATGGCAGATAGCTATAGTCAAGGGCATTAAAATGCTAGTCATGCATGCCATGCAGGTAACCACAAAGCATGAAAATCCCTCATGTTGAGACAACAATTCAAGTAAAAATTACCTAAAAATACTTACCTTATTGGCTTCCATAGAGCCAAGGAGAGGGTGATTGCGAGGTTACAGGTTCTACCAACACTGTGGTAACTGGTGCTTCTATTTGGTAGCAGCAGGTCTTCTAGTTTTAGCCAGTACTTAAGAGTGTGGTAATTGCCTTGTGTTACTACATGGGTTTTCAAGGGTATTGCACCCTGTTTTCTACAATAGTGAGCTGGCTTCTTCATGGTGGTTTCAGTTACTCACCACTATCTTCCTTCCCTAATTTTGTTGACAATACCATTTCCAAAAACATTTGTCACAGTGGGGTACAAGGTCAATCTGAGCTAATTGGGCAAGGTAAGTAAGTAGTCCTGGGTGGACCATTATGTCTGACTCAAGAGCATCCAAGGTAAATTCAATTATAAATTGTCATCCACACTTCTGTGGAAATAAACATTCCATTCACTGGGGCTGTATGGGGGTCACCTATTGATAGAGCTTCAGCCTCACGTGGGGTCCACAGTTCAAGACCCATACAGCCCAGGTGAATGTCACGTAAATTACTTTATGCAGTAATTGAATAGAATATTGGATTTTATTATAATTGTACTAGCTCAGTTACCAGGCATCCACATGTTCACTAAACGCTATCATCATCATCATTGTCTCCATTATCATTACACCCATCATCAATTGTATCCATATTCACTATCACAGTCATCAATAAAGAAACTATTGTATAAAGACAAATTATTTAAATTTATTAATTTATTATCTTTTAATCAACATGCAGAAAAAATATGCCGGATAACTGTTAGTGAGGATGGAGTCTTACTTAGAAAGATTGGAATATAATATCACCTGCCATTTCATGCAAAGAGGGAACATGGGTGTCAACCCCAATGCCCATGACCATCCCCCAACAACCACCAATCACCCTGCAAAGTTTGGCAAAGCTAGCCCCAATCATCTGGCCTCCAACCCCAGACATTCCTTTTTTTTTTAAGACAATCTTGAAAATGGCAATAAATCTTAGCAAAAATCTAGCAATGAATGTAATGAAACACTTTACTGTTGGGCTGTCAATACCTTCCTGAGCTTAAACAATGGTACCGCCAGTCAATCTACCCAAATGTGAGAAAAAAACTAATTTTTCAATATGATGATGATGATGATGATGATGATGATGATGATAATGATAATAATAATAGAGATATTCAAAATGTTATATTGATTTGGTTAGCAAGGCCTAGAACTGTTCACACAAAGCAAATTACCATTTGCCTTTTTTCATCTTTTTAATGTCTTTCTTTCAACACCTTGAGTTGGTTTCGGGGCTTAGCGTCCCCGTGGCCCAGTCATTGCCCAGGCCTCCTAGGTCTTCAAGCATTTATCTGTTTTGCAGTATTTTGTTTTTGTTTACTTTTTTGGTTGATTTTCCATGTTTTGTGGTAATCTTTGATCACTTAGTAGAGAGCCAGATTTTAGACCTAGATTCCAATAAGTGTAGGTCTCATACCTGACATGATCTTTGGGCTTAGTGGTACCAGTAAGCATTTTTAATCTAGGTCTCTGGGACAGAGACCTTCCCAGAAATAACCCACCAGGAGGAAAGGAATTTCATGTTTAAGCAAAAATATTTTAGGAATTTGTTATAGATTTAACAAATTATCATATAATGGTAAATGGTAAAACAGCTTTGCAGATATTAATGATGTGAATTTGCTTAAAAATAGAACATTCATGCATACAATTTGATGAATTAGGTTAAATTTCATACCCACCTTTGCTGATAATCATTCTGTTTCCAATATCCACCCTTGGAATGGGTTGCTCTCCCAGAACTGCAGCAATATCTTCTTCAACTTCTTCTTCTTCTTGTATATCCACAAAACTAGACAAGTCTAATGGGGGTGAATGGGGAAACCAACTGGTGCTACTGCTTGTACTGAGCTTGCTCACATTACGCCGATTACTACTACCAGTCATTGCAACCTCATCTTCTGAAACATCTTGCATTAATTGTAAAAGAGCTTACAAGGTGTCTTAAAATAACACCAATGAAAATGGACCTCTTCATTAGTGGTCCCTGGAAGCCATATACAAGAATAGTCTCCAGATAATGATATATTCCTACTGAATTTGTTTAGGATCTAAATGGGCTGCCAGAGCCAACTTCCAATCAAATTTGTATAATTTTTTTATATCCTTACAGGCTTTTTCAAACTTCAGATTGGTGTAGTCTTATAAAACCTTACACAACCCATGCTTAACTAATGCTTTGTAGACATCTGATACAGTTCAGTAAACTATATCTAAAATATATCTAATTACCAAAGAAGCCCTTTCATGAGCATAAAGAAAGAAAACAACTATAAAAACTATAAACTACAATTGTGCTAAACTGTATTGTCTAGCAATTAACAACTATTAATTAATGACCATTAGAATTGCCTTAGGCAGGACTGGGGCCTACACAGGCACAAAGTAGAAAAGGTGGTGGATCTTGCCAATCTATAATTTAAATCCTAACTCAAACTTCTAACATGGCTCAAAAATTATACCAGGAGTGGATACATAACTGCAGAGTCAGATCCCAGATAGGTTTACGGAGTATGTACAATGTAAAGTATAATGATGACAAAATGTTATACAATATTATCACAGCTGGAATTATATACTTTTTTTGGGGGGGGGGGGGGGAAGGGGGCTATGTCACATCAGTCTTTACATTTGATTATATTGTTATTTAGTTAAAAACTTCATTTTATATAAAATACAGTACAGTATTAGCATTTACATTATACTCCAGCCATCACTACAGATCTATAAATCCTCGACTAAAATGTACTTTATTCTTTAAACATATATATAATTAATATTTTCATTTTATCCCCA
>NC_091174.1:10223339-10405912 GCF_040958095.1 Procambarus clarkii
GTCTGAATATATATCTCTTTATGCATTTCTTAACTATCTCATCATCTTATATTTTCTTAACTATCACATGTCTATGGCTCAAGACAGAGCTCAAGGCTTCAGGCATTAAAACTGAGCATTTGTTGCTTGTTTCCTCCTTAAAGTTCGATGCCCTTGACATGGCTGCGTGGCACTAGTCACTGGAAAGTAACTGATTGGTTTTCTTCATTATATTCCGAGAGCTGCCTTCTTTTTCCAGAGGTCAGCCGGTTTGCATTTTCCCACTGTTTTCTGTCAGGAAAGTCATCCTTAGTAGCCCCAGGAAGCTATTGCTGGGGCTAGCACAGAAGTAGATTGTTAAGTGTAATGAAATGCCACTTTCAGTGTGCTGTGTCGTAGTTCTCTGTTCTCACCCTTTTCCATAACATTTTGGGGCTAGGCTGATTGCACTACAGTGAGGAGGTTGCTGGGTGGCTGCTGTTTAGGGACAGCCTTATGGTGTTACTGTACTGTAATTCCTTAAGCTCTGGGAAGCTACTGAGGTGCCACACAAAGTACCATTTCATTATGCTCTACTAAATTTTGTTTTGTTTATTTTCTAACTTAACATTCTTGGAAGCTTCCAAAGCCAGCTCTTATATGATAGCCTTGACTTGTATCACCCACCAGACACTTGTTACTTTTATTCCCATCTTAAAACAATAGATTAGCCCCATCACTTGAGAACATACTTTCTCAAGTGATCCTGTCGCCAATATAAGGGTGGCAGATGGTGGCAAGTCTAACATAAGCCACCACTGAGAGTACAATCTTGCTGTGTATATACTGTAATACAAAGACATGAATATGACTTGACTTCCCACTACAAGCTAAATTAAAATTATCAAGCCTGGAAACCTCACTTTTAGTCCTGGTAATTACCCATCACCTTGTTTGTTCTCTACAGTGGACAGTTAGATTAGGTTTCTTCATCTGGGTTTTCCTAGACTTATATTTCCACTGGAGGTATTCTATACCCTTAGTGTTTGCTTCATAGCAAAGTGTGCTAGTCTTTTTGTGTGCCCTGATTATAGCTTTCTGCTGCGACTGTGTCTCAAGATTTCCTTACTTGGTGCCAATGGCTCCACAGATGACTTTTGTACAATTATTTTGCACTACCTCCAACATAGTTTGGTTCCCTTTGAGTTGTACCATTGCCTTGGTTATACCTAGGGATTATGTTCCAAGCCTGTGCCCTGGTTTTAGACTTCCTATTAAAATATTAATAAACATTTAAGGATAACACAATTTAGGGTATTTTACATTTCTCTGTTTTGTGTTTATGTGACGGCTCTTTCCTAGTTTTGCTTGAGGGTTCGGCATATTTTTTTTTACAACGAGCTGTGCTAATCATAACTCACTGAAGTAGTATGTAATTTGGTTGGTGCACACCAAGTTTATGCCTCTTGTGACTAGGCTTCCATTTTAATGTGTCACCATGGGAATAGACTGGGAGCCTGGCAGGTGATACTAGTCCTGGGTAGAGCATGCCAGAGCCTGCTATGGGATCATTTGAGGGCTTAAATTCAGAAAATCATATTGACACTGTTTACATAAAAACAAGAAGGGTGGGGGGATGTTATTGTTCTTGTTATGGCAACTTTGCTTAACTTGAAAATTAGAGTAAAATTACAATAACAATATGTAACACTCTTGTGACTTGCTTTGTTTTCATACAAGTATATATATTTTTTCTTCCAGGGATATCCTGGAGAAGCTTGGAATTGCCGACAGGGTCAGTGTGATGATGGCTCGCAAAAAATGGAACTACTTGGTCAAGAGATATCAGGTTTGAATCTAAAGGCTTTATTTTAAAAGTACATTTGTCCTTTTGAAAAGAAAATTTTTTGTATGGAAATGGAACACTATTTGATGTTGAAAGAGGAATTCTTGAAATCTACAATTTCAAGAACAAGAGGTCATAAATACCAGTACAAGCTAAGGAAAGAAAGGAGGTGAAAAAATATGAGAAAGTTCTCTTTTGCAAACAGAATGGTAGGCAGTTGGAAGAAGTCAAGTGAGGAGACAGTGGATACCAAAACCATTAGTAGTTTCAAAGTGTCATATGACAAAGAGTTTTGGGAAGGTGGGACACTACAAGCATAGCTCTCATCCTGAAAGTACACTTGGATAATTAATTGTTTTAAGGCATGGGCCTTGTGCCCTTCGAAGCCGTCTTTGTTCCTTGTACTGCATTCGTTGTCTGATGGTGAGCAGCCATTGGCGCCTGGTGTTCCTGCTTGATTTTCACCATCAGGGCATAAAAAGCCCCCAAGTTTGTCAGATGCTTGTTAGTTTACTTTTATGCCGATGGCCATTCCTTCTGCTCTTCTGTGATGGGGCCAAGTTTTTGCCTCTGATCACTGGTAGGCTTTTTAATGACACACAAGGGAGTCACCATAGACCCACCAGAAAAATGAGTTTCATTACATTCAATGGTGGTTTTTAAATATTTCATAAAATATTTACCATTTTGAGATATAATGTACAGTACTTGGCTAAGAGACAAGGGATAACTCCCTCAGTCATCCTATTGTAATTGAATCATATCTAGCTCTGTTTGTTGCTATCATTAATACAGTAATAATTATATGGTATTAGTAACATTATATCAGAGTTGCATGATGATAGTAGTAATATTATCTGCCATAGAGATACTTGTTATTAATAGTGTCTTGTAATGTCATATAAAGTTAAATTTTAAGGCATTTGTCATTAATTCAGTTGTACAATCTTTCTTCAATGTAAACTTATATTTCTAGGATGAAGAGATGGCAGGAGGAGAGCGCACCTGGGCTTTCATGAAGGAAATGGGGCAAGTTATGAAGCATTTCCGAGGTGCTAATGTCAATAAGCTTAAATCCCGAGCATCTCCAGAATTTTTATGTTAGTACTGTAATTATTATGGCAGTTGCGTAATGAGTATAAAATTTCCTCTTATTTCATTCTGGGAAATTTTATTGTTTAGTTTTTAATGTAATATTCATTAATAAAATTTTCTCTTGTTATAACAAGAAGGAAAAGTATATGAGAAATACATTGAATATGATTGATGTTTTGAACAAATAACTATTTAATGGCTTGGTGTCTCTGAAAACTTCCCACAGAAGACAGGGTGATTACATGTATATTATTTCCAAATTATTTTGAGAAGCCTTCTCAGTAGCTCCACGTAGCTTACATGCTGGTGGGACGAATTAACCAAGACTCACAATCTACCGGGAGCCAGCAAAAAAAAAAAAATTGAAAAACAAGGCAAATGATAGTTGGTTCTTGTGAAAGACCTTAATCTTAATGTGACTGGCTGCCACAATCTAGTAGCAGATGGGCACAATAAGGTTAGTTTGCCTTGTTTGTGTCAATTATATTTATTTCATGAAGCAGTAGTTTGTTTTGTTTTGCCTAATCTTTCTGGAGGGTTTTCCTCAGTTTTGGATAGATCTCTGATTACCAATCTTCCCCTCGCCTCATAGAGAGAACCAGATTCAGGTCCTGGCTCTCGGTAGGCTCAAGTTAGTCTTGGAAGCCCGGTGGGATTCCCAAAGGCTTAGCAGCCCCAGTGCTATAGCTTGGGGAGCTACTGAGTGGCCCAAAAAAATGAGTACTGTACTTAAATACATTCAATGCTTGATTTTTATCAGGGCCTAATGAACTAACCAGAAGATTCATTGAACTACGAGTTTCTCGACATTCAGATTTTTTGGAAACGGGAATTCAGACAACCTACACGTAAGTCCTGTTTGTTATTACTGTAGCTAATATTCTAGATTCATTTTATTCCTAAAGCTGATTTATTATTAAAAGCATCAATTTTTACTGGGTCTTGTATTAATGTACTTTGTTCTTTTAATATAGAACTATGCCAATGCATAAAGCATATAACATAAGAGATTATGCAAGTTTTTGAGCTAGGGGTTCCTCAGTTGCTTCCCAAAGCTAGAGCCTTTTACTCTACCCACAATCCAATACACACACTAGGCTATAGTTGACCTATCTCCAACCGTGAAGACCATGTTGAGTACTATCTCAATCCAACACCAAGTAATTGCTCAATATCTAAGAAAATAATATATCAATACATCAGACCATTTGCAGACAATTAGTGAAATTAAGTAGAAAATGCATTATCACTGCTAACTACTGATTACTAATTAGGTGCTATGCCAACTGTCATTGAATGGTAGCATAGATTATAAAAAAAGGGTAGTCCATGACAGTCCTTAATGATCCCAGTCTGTGATGTGATGGTTTTGGTTAGAGCACATCAAGTGCACACCTCTTTGTAATGGACTCCTCTCTGTAGTTTGGACCTGGAGTGGCACGTCTGACTAGCAGTGGTGTAATGGCAGATTTCTGGGGAAAGTCTCTGGATGCTCTGCTTTGGAGTCCCCTTCTTTTTTGGGTGCCCTTGTATATGTGCATGGCTCTGGCCTTTGTGGGTTCCTTGCCAGACCAAAGTGTTGCTTTGGTCTGCTTGTCGGCCCAGGGGTTCTGTCAGGTGCCTGCTAGTGTATTTCTCCATGGCCAGCTTTCCTTTTCTCTACAGTTCCATTTGGCTCTGTTCTTTGCCTAGGGTCAGCATCTTTTCTTTTCTGTTCATTTCTTAAGGTCATCCTTCTCTTCTCCATCCTTCTCCAGTGGTGATTGTCCATGGGTATGTGAATTGGGGAACAACTGAAAGGCCCTAGCCTAGAAATAAGGTGTTGAGTGTAGTGAAATGCACTTCTCTTAGCAGTGATAATGGGTTTTCTTCACAATTCAGTGACTCCTTATATAATGTTTTGAGTGTATTGAGCTGTTCTTTTGTGTGACAATGAGTAGTCATGCAGCAATAGATTGAAATGGCCTATTTGCTGTCTCTTCACCCCAACTACATAACACAATTGTTTGCAAAGATTCTTGCAATGACGGGGAATAGGTTGACTAGACTTAGCATGTGTGTAGTGACATGGGTGGAGCATAAGATTCAGGCTTGGGAAGCAACCGATGGACCAGCTCAGATAGAGCATTTCACTATACATACAGTACTTGACAGCCTATTTTTATTAATTTAATGAAAAACTTTATTTTTCTGTCCTAGTCTATTAATTAGAATTAAGGATTATTGTGCTAAGAAGCTATATCAAGAAAGACATGTATATGTTCTGTACCATACATATATTTTTGCACATGCTGTCCTTCTTTTATAACGTTTCTCCTGTAGGGAAATTATGGAGGAGCTGGGGCTGGAGCATATTCTCAACCCTAACCAACTACGGAAAAAGTGGAATTACCTTGTTGCTAAATATAAGGTAGGGAAACAATCTGTACATGTTTGTTATGAGTGTACAACAAATTGAGTTCATCTATACTAATTTTGTACTGAGATTAATTTACAGCTTGATTCAATTCTATCATTGCATTCAAAACACAATGTATGCTGATGTTAAGTATTATTTTAATGGGTTACTTTAATTTTATCACATAATATGATAAAACTTCCAAGATTTATAGCATTTGTCAGGTAATGTTGTTACTGAAAGTAATGTGGTATAAAATATTGTCAAACTTTTTCTTGTGAAGGAACTCTCTTGTACAAACTGGACCAGATGGAACTAGTCCTGCACCTCACTCTTGGCCATTTTATGATGACATGCAGCGCGCTATTCAGCAGATCCTGAAAGTGCTGTGCATGGGAACCGACCTGTTAGAAATAACTTTGAAAATATTTGTGAGTAAAGAATTTTTACTATATAGAGAGCTATTGATAATAAAACAACAGTTGTAAGAAGCACTTCCACGTGAGTGCAATGCATGCAATCAATATAGATGTCATTCTATTTTTGTTAGTGCTATATTATTTTCTGGGGGGGGGGGGGGCTCGGTCAGTGACTCCCTGTTGCTCGCCACCTAGGCAACTCTTCATAAGTCACACCAGGCCCTTGCAAGTCGCTAAAGGGCTACTGGAGACCAGATTACCCTAGATGAGAAATAAGTCACGGAAAATGTAGAGTGAAACAAAACAAACAACAGCAAAGAAAATTTAAACAACTCTGAAAGCAAAGCATACACTAGATAGGTCATTCACCTACTAGTAACCTCTCCCCACTTCAAAGTGGCACCACCTGGAGCTCACAGACTGCCTGTTGTAATACCTCGCTCATGAGCCTAGTGTGGACCAGTTCACAAGTGCTCATCATGTCACCTTTGTTCTTCAAGAAATGATTTATCTAGGTGGATGTTGGGCATCCTTTAGACTCTGTGTTGCAAAGGCCATTTAATTAAGTTGTTCCAATTCTAGTGTTAATTTCATGTTCTTGTGCTTATGTGCCTTTGTTGTGTGAACCTTGATTTACTGTTCACCTCAAGCTGTACAGGCTTAGGGTTCTTTTCTTTAGGTACATGCTGGTGTTGCCTCTTCCCAGACAGGGTTACCTTCCTGGGTGGGTTGGATTTGGGTGTCTGTCTGTGAGAGACTGGTCTCCTGTGGAGGGTGCCTCGCCTGGTGTGCTACATGGCTCTATGACTCCTCTGCAAGACTCAGGGTTGAGGCATTTGAAGTCTTCCTTATTTAGGGGTGCACTGGGTTTGCATGCTTGATTTATGGCAATCCACTTACTCCCTAAGTCACCCTTCATGAGTTCAATGTCTGCTGGCTAGTGGTCTTTTGTACCTGGTGTCCCCTGCTTGATTTTGACAATCAGGGCCAGTAAAGCCCCCCTGTGTGTCTTTAATGGGGTTTTTGCCATTCTGACAGGGTGATGTTGGCACATTATCATGTTTCTGCTAGGGATGCGCCAGACCTGTGCGGGGGTTACCCAGCACTGAATCCATATTTTGTTTTTCTGGAGACTAACTTCTGTTCTCCACGGGTCCTTGTGAGCTCCCTTTTAGTTTTTTTCACTGTCATGAGTTTAACAAAAGTGAGCCACTAATGGAGCCCTTCCAAAAAACCAGCATGGAACATAATGAAATCTGGTCCATCTGTTGTTGCCAGTGGTTGCCTTGTAACTAAAACATTACACTGGGTAGTCCAGAAGCTCCTAGTGCTACCACTTGACAGTGGGGAGGTGTTACCAGTAGGTGAACAACCTCATTACTGTGAGCTTTGCTTTCACAGTTTTTAAGATTTCCCTTGCTGTTTTCTGTTTTGTTTCACTCTATCATACTGGTGTCTTATTTCTTGGGTAAGGTGATTTAGAATCCCTGCTCATTGTGCCTCAATGAGGAAGCCAGATTTTGGCCTTTGGTCTCTGGTAGGCTTTTAATGACTCGCAAGGTCCTGGTGTGACATAAATGAATGGCTTCCTAGGTGGCTAGATGCAGGGAGCCACTGAGGACCCATCAGGAAGAGGCATTTCATCACATTCAACTATACTGTAGAATGTAGTAGATTTACAGGGAGAGTTGTAAATGTCATTATGTGAGGAAGGTCTGCAAGCCTCTACAGTGTTTGATATGATACAGCTCATTAACCCTTTTAACCTAGACCTAGACAAAAGCCTAACGTGTGTGAATTAACTTGGTAAACGAAAGTACATTTATGTTCCCCAGCACTTCAGTTTAAAACTTTAAAACAAACACAGTTGCATAAGAAATGTGATTCTACAGTTTAATTTTATATTTAGAAATCAACTTTTCTATATCTAATACATTTGTAATAACTGATAGTTGGTATTCTAAACTATTACACTTGGTTTACCCAATAAGGCAAGATCTACCATTTCCTCAAGACGTGGTTCATGGGATGACATCAGGCAGGTGACTTTCTCGGCACTGGCACCACAGAGACCTTTCATGGAGTCCATGTTTGCTAGGGGGGTCACATATCAGAGGTTATGTTACATATCCAAAGGAAAGGGGCCTCATCTACTCCCCATTCCAATCCTATAGGATAGAGGCAGGCCACCAATACACTAGACACTTAAAAATATGAACTGTCTGGAAAAAAATCTTGAAGGTTTGGAGCAAATAACTTTGGTAAAATTGCACCCACTGTCAGCACAATATTTAAAGCAGGAAACTCACTCTACCCTTTTAGTAAAGAACACTAAGAGCAAAGAAGTCAGGGAAGAGTTCCTGGCAGACACAGAACTTCAGCATATCTGCCAGGTAAGCAAACTCCTTGGGATCCATTGTGAAAAGTTACATACTGTGATACCTGGGGAATATCAACATGGAGCTCAAAGGAAACCACATTGTGAGAGAAAATAGGGGCAAAAAAGGACCAGTTTCAGGAAGTCGAGGTCCTCCCTGGCCAACAACTTGGAGAGGGATGCCCTTTTTCCACTCAAGAGCCTATCTTACCTTTTGTGTACCTAGCGATGTTTCCAAGGATCAATGTCCTCGTGGCCAGTCTGACCAGGGGCCAGGTTCACGAAGCAGTTACGCAAGCACTTACAAACCTGTACATCTTTTCACAATTTTTGGCAGCTTTGTTTGCAATAATTAAACAGTTAATGAGCTCCGAAGCACCAGGAGGCTGTTTACATCGATAACAACAGTTGACTTGGAAGTTAACAAGCTTGTAAACTGTTTAATAAATTTATCCAAAGCCGTCAAAGATTGAGGAAAGATGTACACGTTCGTAAGTACTTGTGTAACTGCTTCGTGAATCTGGTCCCAGGCCTCCAGGTTGGTAGTCTGGTTAACCAGAATGTCGGGACACGGGCTACTCGCAGCCTGACATATGGATCACTGCCTGGTTGATCAATTATCTTCTGGAGGTGTTTATTGACTTCTCTTTTGAATACCATGAGAGGTCAGCCAGTTAGACCTATATGTGTAGAGGGAGTGTTGAAAAGTCTTGATGCTTTGATACTGATAGTTCTCTTTCAGCATTCATTCCTATTGCACCTCTGCTTTTCAGGGGGGCCTAATACAGATCAAACAAAATAAGTTATTGGCCTTCAGCAAGGAGAAATTGGACGAGAATTCAAATTTAAGTAAGCAGGATAAATTTCAGATGCATTGTTCATGTTCCACAACAGAAACAACAAATTCCACCAATTTTGACCAGCAGGTAGGCAGGACAGAGCATATGTGTAGTGTTGGCTCATTGGCATCAACTATAGAGGCGATGAGCTCAATGTAAGGCATGAAAAGGCAAGCGTTACATGAAATTGAAAAGGGAGTGTGGGAATGAGGAATCTGGAAATCAACTGCCATGAAGGTTCATAAAGAAACTGGTTTGAACACTTCTATCATGTCTCAGGCAAGGCTTCTTCCTCCTATACCATGGCAGAAGAGGGTTCAGCCATTGAATCGTGGCAGAAAAGGGTTCAGCCATCGAATCATGGCAAGGAACATAATCCAACTTCTGACCATTAGAAGAAGGGAGCTGCTGTAGAAGAGTCTCCCAACTCCTGATGAGGGAACAGAAATGGCCTCTTCTACTCAAAAAGGGTGAAGAGAGGAGCTAGCTCAGACTGAGACTCAGGCCTCATAAAAAAACCTGGGAAAGCAGGAAGATAACTTCTGGCCTCTAAGGCGAGTTTAGGGAACCAGGGCACTTGACAAATGTCAAATGGCACTACCATTTTAGCACTTATCTGCAGGATACTAGCTGAGCTCTTCCAGGTTTGTCATTCAGATGAAATTATTACTGGGTATTTTTGGACTTGTACAGGCTCCTTGTGATGCAGTGCATTTTCAAGAGCTTGATGCCATAGATATTTCTTGCCATCTATATCTTCCTTACATTCTGTCAAGGTTTGATAGGCTATACATTACTCATATTACTAGTAAATTGTTATTTTAATTTAGTTCAATCCAGAGTGTTTATGTAAGAGTCCTGTTTTAATTCCCTGTTTACATTACATTTTAAATGTTCTTACATAAATTGCTATCGCACCCACCCTCATCTAACTTGCCTATCACTATGAAACAATTTGGTTGTGTTTAGTTGTACTTTGTTTACTATACATTTAACATTTTGATCTTCATAATTAGGGACAAGAGATGTAACTACAAGATTTATTCAGCTTCGTGGTGCAAGGCCTCCTGATAATACTAAAAAAGTTTCATCTGTATTTGCGTAAGTAAATTTTCTGAGTGATTTTGTGAGTTATTACATATGATACCCCTAAGAAAAGATGCATCATGTCTTCTTGTGAAGGATCATGTCAATCGGGTAAGAAACATTACAGGCACTGGCACCATAGGGAATTGATATGCAATCTTTGCGGAGTTATTAACTGCCCACTTCTGAAATTTGTCAAGGTCTTCCTGCAGCATTCTACAGTCCTCCTCAGTTATTACTCGTTTCATTATCTGTAAATCTTCTACTAACATTGACATGTTCGTCCTCAGTCAAATTACATCCTCGGTACGTCCTTACTCGAAAGACCAATGATCTTGGGAGAATTCTAAACAACTCCATTTTCCACTCCTCTTTAGCTTAACATATTCTCTCTATGACTCTTGTTTTTCAGATACTTCCTTACCTTGTTCAGTATCTTGTTGTTCCTGCTTGTCTCTCCATGTTGTGCATTAGTCATCTGTGAGAAATCTAAGTGTTATTGAGGTTGTCTATCTATAAAGACAAGTTTACTCTAATCAAATGCCCCTTTGTGGGTGGCACCTTAATAGCTTTTTGTTACTGCCTGTTCCTCTTTACCCACGTTTTCTTTAGATATTTTAGCTCAAGAGGCTCAGCCCACATCTTTTTGGCAGTTGAATGGTGTTCATTGGATAGATGACACAGTAATTTTAAAGTTGTTCAGTAGTTACCAAATTTTCAAACATTCTCTTGAGTTTTGAGTGCTTAGTGACTTTTGTTTAAGGGTGGCTTTTCTCGGTAATGAGTCAATCTCAGATCCTAAGGTGCTCTCTGTCCCATTAAGTGGGTGGAGGAGAAGATTTTTGAACTGTGTTATTTGGGTGCCTCCAGTTCCTCACTTTCTTTTCTGCTTTCCTGTTTGCAGCATGTGCCAACTCTTGGCAGCTGGAATACGTTTCCAAGCAGTAAGAGTGTTTTCAGGTGACCTAGTTTGGTGATCACAACGAATAATTCTTAGACCTAAAATATTTTAGAGAATGCATCTATGTCAGTCATGTCTGATTGACTTGGGCATATCTCCAATAACCCTTTAGCATCTTTAATAACTCTTTAGGAATCAGTTAAATGTTTCTCTGCAGCACAATATTTAAAACCATATTGTGCCTATATGGTTTCCTGCCTGGCTGTCATGATGCCTATTACAGTATATGGTGCATGTTGACCAAACCACACATTAGAAAGTGAAGGAACGACGACGTTTTGGTTCGTCCTGGACCATTCTCACAATCGACTTGAGAATGGTCCAGGACGGACCGAAACGTCATCGTCCCTTCACTTTCTAGTGTGTGGTTTGGTCAACATATTTCAGCCACGTTATTGTGACTCCTCGTCTGCATATGGTGCATCTTGCAATAAGGGCAACTAAATGGCACAGCTTAGCAAAATTGCTTTTCATATTCACTCAAAGCTATTTTGGTTTAAAAAAATTTATAATTGCTTTGAAGATTATAGATTTTTGTATTTTATCTTTTGTAAACCAGGTTAGTGTTAGTAAATGGTATTATTTTGTATCTGAAAAATATAGTGAATTCCTGCAAATAAATTCACATTGTTTCAAGGCTTCAGTAGTGTTCAGTATATCATTTTGATACTCAATTACAATACAACCAAAGATTTGTACATATTTGCTTTATGACAGTTTTAACACTACAGTACCAAATTGTTTTCATCTAAAATTATGTATATTTTCCTCCAGAAATATAGTGGATGAATTAGGACTAACAAGCGTGATCACTCCCAACCAAGCGCGCAAGAAGTGGAATTATCTCTGGAGCAAGTACATTGTAAGCAGTGTGAAAGTATTCATCATGTAGTGGGATAAAATTTGACATAGTTTTACTTTGGGGAAATATTGTATTGTTTGTAGTTACTTTAGTAAGTAGTTAATTGAATTTGTTATCCTAAATAGGACCTGAGCCATCCAGAAATCAGTGAATACACTCGTCAATCTTGGCCCTTTTATACTACCATGCAAGCTGTGGTTGGTGCCCTTCCGCTCTCACAGGTTCTAACAAAAAAAGGTAGGCATCAAGAGCTATTTATTTTTACACTTTGTACAGTATCGTGAGAAGATAAATATAAAATACATAAAATTGCATGTTATTTGAGAAATAAAAAAACTACCTGTACCATGAATATCGTTGTCATATTCTCACTGCAACTTGTTTGATGATCTACCACATAATCTGACATAAGTTTACATAATCTTCATATTTTAATTGTCCCATAATTATTTCTTGTCTTCTGTCTAAACAGAAGAATTCTAAATGATATTATTCTGTACTTTGGTGGTCATTCTGCCACTTTGTGAATATAAATCACAGTTTGTACATGATCTTTTCCATAAGTCAGGCAAGATAACATTTTGCTGGCATCACAGAATCTTTTTAAAGTTTGTGCAGAGTCAAATATGATGATCAGGGTCATGGGAAAGTGTCAATCCAGCCTAGAGGGACAGACAGGTTTGTATATAATCATGCCTACAACCTCACCTCCTGATGACATCACTTGTTTAATTGCCAATGAGAGGCTCTGGTTAACAACCAATTGCCATATTTTCTGGGAAGGTTTCCCTCAATGGCTGCCTAAACTAGCCACTTATTTAGCTCCAAGCCTAAAGCACCACACCAGGCCCACGTGAGTCATGAGCACCTACCAGGGACCAAGGACCAGAATTTGACCTCACTAAATGCAAGGAAGTTTCTTTGATGGCTCCTGTTCCCATCCTTCCATCCTTTCCAATCTTGGGGTCACATGTCTGAAGGGGACAGCTGGCTGAGTCTGAGTTGCCAGGTTTCCATCTGGTGATGGGCAAGTGTAACTGACTAACTAGAAGTTGAGTCTGTACAATGAGCATGATAATGGTTTATGTAAAGGTTGCCAAAATTTTCAATGCAGTTTTTTGTTTTGAGGCACTCTACCTTTCTGGTGGTTTTTCCTCTTGGCCTGGGTTCATCTTGTATCACCTAATTTCCTTGCCTCTATTGAGGGAGTTCTTATGACTCAAAGAACCTGGTGGGGGTGCTTTAAGCTTAGAACTAACCAGCGAAGTAGCTCGAGGAACTAACTGAAGGGTTCCACCAGATAAAGGACTTCAACACTGGATTTCTGTGGAGAGCCCTGTTGGCTTCCTGAAGCTATTCGAACTGATCTGTGCTATATTAATTTGGGGTCATCAGTCACAGGAGTTCTTATGCCTACTGGGAACCACAAGCCAGAACCTGGTCACCTCAGAGAGGCACAAGGAGCAATGGCCTATGAGCACTTTACATTTAAAATATGTCATAATTGCCATCGATCGGGGAAGGACCCAGAAAGGTAAGTGAATCAAAACAGACCACTGTCTGGTTAACCTGTGCAATCTACATCCCAAACGATCAAAATAACTCCCCTAGAAAGAAACCAAACAAGCAACCCTTCATGCGACTATCACTTCTACTCGTTAGCGCTAGAGGGAGTAACCTGATTCATCATTATGGTCTGGGGGATATCTGTCCCGGGTGTCCAACCTGCGAGATAGTCGCTGTACTTTACTTTATAATTTTTAGTTTGTACTACTCTGTGCATGACACTCTCCTTAAGCATGATTGGGAGAGTCTTGTTGCTGGTTCAACAGGTTCAGTCACATGAATTACTCTTCATTATGGGTTAACTTTAATCAGGTTATGCACCCTACAAGGTAAATTTGGACCCAGTTTGTAACTCTAGGGGGTCCACTTGTATCATTGTTCCTTCCCTGCTCAATTAATGCTACAAGATTAGGTTAAGGTTCTTTAACTGATGCTTACCTATAAGCAAACATTGATAGGTAAGCACCAGCTTCTCAGGTAGTCTGATTTCAGACTTCTACATTTTATTGGGGGTTAGGAGAAGGAATTCTGTTTACTTGTACTATGTTGTGATGACCTAGGGTTGTAAAAAAGCTTATTCATGCACCATGTTATAATTTACCTATGCCAGTGTTCAAAATCTTTGTTGTATGTAGCTTAACCCCTGCACTGCATAAAGCGCCTTTAGGCGCTCTGAGAGTTGTGCTATTTTTTTTTTTAATTAGGCTATATTTTAATGTTTTTTAATGTTTTCATTACTCTTTGTGTTTTTAAATTAAAATAGTTGAGTTTGGAAACATTTTGACATTAAATTTACCTGAATATTTATGAAAACAACAAGAATATGTCCTTGACAATTCCCCCAAGAAGATTTTGCCGAAACCAGGTGCGCAGTGCAGGGGTTAAAAACTGTAGATGGTGGAGTTTTCCACAACTTCTTGTAGTGCATTCTATTTGTTGATGGATGATACAGGGTACAAATATTTTTTTAAATTTATAACTCATTTGCATTTTCAGCTTCCACTTAGGTCTTCTTCTAGTACAACTTTCTCTCAGTTTAAAGAGGCTGTCCTTGTCTATTCTCTAGTTTCTTGTATATTGTGATCACATTCCCGTTTCTTCTCTCATTGTGTACTTTCTCACATGATTAGAATGATTCTTGAGTGCTTCTTCATCCCCAACACTTCTACTTGTTACTGCTCTGTGCTTCCATAGCCTTTGTTGCTTGAGAAATTAATTGTCGTTTTTTGATTTAAGAAAATTTTAATATGTTTAAAATACTGATAAATACTTAATATGTTTAAATTTTAAATATTCCAGGCCTGGCAGATGACTTTGAAGAGGAGGAAGATCCTCAAAAAAAGATAGTGAAGCGCACAAGACAATACACTTGTTTTGTCTGTGGGAAGACTGGCAAGATCCTCAATGATTTTTTTATGTATGAACATGACCAACGTCTTCTTTACACTCAAAAGACTGTCTTAGAAGTCATCAGCCATTTGGTTAGTCGAAAAATGATTAATATGGAATCTAATACTTGTCTTTGTTCAGGCTGTACCAACCTTGTCAATGAAGCTGATTCTGTAATACAGAGACATGACAGAATAAAGGAAATGGTACAAGAACTTTATTACAGTGGTATTGCACAGGCTAAAGCAGAACAGCAGCAGCAGCGCTTTTCTCGCAGTACAGCAGAAGATACTAGTTCAGAAGATGAAAAAGAGATTAAACAGGAGGAAAGAGTAACTTACAGTCAAAGAGGAAGAAAACGTAAAGCTACAGTTTTGGCAGATGATACAGAAGTTAAGATAAAGACAGAGCCTCTAGATGATGGTTTTGAGAGTATTGAATGTGATGTTGACTTTGATGATGACTCAGAAGATGAGCGCAAAAGAAGAAGAACACGGGGAAAGGCTAGGGGTAGGGGCCGAGGAAGAGTTCGAGGAAGGGGGCGAGGTAAAGGTCGGCCAGCAACAAGATCTACTCTCATTGGTCGCGGGTTGGGTGGTCAGTACCCCTCATCTAATAAAAGGAAGATTTTACCTTATAAAGGCCCCAAAATATATCATTGTGCTGAATGTGACTCTGAATTCAAGAAATATACTGATCTCATTACTCATAAAAAAGAAGTTCATACTGTAATTGATAATACTCCTCTTGAAGTTGAAGAAACTATTCTGGAAAATGGAGTAATTACTTACTTTAACAAAGGTAAAGCAAATAACTCAGAGACCAGCCATCCATGTAGGGAATGTGACAAGCACTTTCTTCGTAAGGATGACTTGTGGTATCATCAAGAAATATGTCACACTGAAGGGAAAGGAAGGGCAAAGAATGCTTTTAAAGATAGAACATATGCATGTGAAGAGTGCGGCGAGACTTTCCTTTTCAAGTATAAACTTAAAATGCATATTAATAGCAAGCACCTGAATGATACTGGCCAAAATGCCAATGATTTCACTTGTGGGGAATGTGGATGCAAGCTAGGCAGTCTCCCAGGTCTTACATTCCACATGAGAAAACATCATAATAAAAGTCTCACATATCGTAAAACTACTGAGTATTTATGCAGTGATTGTGGCTTCATGGCTCCATCCAACAAGAAGTTAAGAGAACATCAAGAAGCTCATTGTGGTTCCTCCACAAAACCCAAAGTTCAGTGTGAGATATGTGGCAAAACTGTCTTAAAAGTGTCCCTAAAAATGCACAAAGTAAAAATGCATTCCGAATTTAAAGAACAATGTGATAGGTGCGGTGAGCGATACGCGACAAAGACAGACCTATTGCGACACATTAATGTTGTACATCTCCGTATCCTTCTTTATAATTGTCAGTATTGTGGTGAACGCTTTGCCACCTCAGATGCCCTTCGATATCATAGAGTTAAGATGCACGAAAAACCATCCTTCTATTGTCAGATTTGTGGTAAGTGTTACAAAAGGGTAGGTGAACTTAATACACATATTAAGCGTGCTCATAATGACCGTAGGAAGGCAGAGGTTTGTAGTTATTGTGGCAAAGAGTACTATGATCGTAGCAAGCTGCGTAACCATTTGGTGAGTAAACATAATGTTCCTCAGGAAATGACATACTCAGAGAATTATTTACGTAAAAAACGTGTTGATGGACTTCCTTTAGCTAAGCATATGGAGAAACGGGTAGGTATGGATCCTAAAATGCCACATATGACCCAACCTGGAGTTGTCCATCAGCAGCCACAACAAAATCAGCAACAGCAGCAACAACCGCAGCAGCAACCGCAGCAGCAGCAACAGCAGCCGCAGCAGCCACATCCTCACCATCATAGTGTGGTTCCACAACACCAACAACACCCACACATGCGACCAGTGGTAGATGAGGCGGCTGAGGCTGCTCGCAATCTTGGGGCATACCAAGAGATTACTGCTACAGAGGACGACAATTCTCTAGTTGTGACCGAGATCACAGAAGCTCCTGCTCCAGTTGAACAAACTGTGCTGGTAGATCCTTTAAGTGTGCCTCAGGGTATGATGCATCATCCACAGGTTGCCCACATGCAACCACCAATGCCCATGCACCATCCAATGCATCAGCAAATGCACCATCATGCAGCCATGTCTCGTCTTGGTGTACTTTATCATATGAACATGCCTCATCCTGGTCCATCACACATTAACATGTAGGCTCCAAATTAGTTGGTTAAACATTATGACTATACAGTATTTAAATTATAGTGAACTTTAAAATATAAACAAATTTTAGTGCCAAATTTTCTAAGCCAAACAAGGGTTTAAGAAACTGGTTTTAATTTTGGAATATACCGTATAAGACTATCATGAAAATGTAAGACTTTAAGCAAAGGCCCAAATAATCTTGTAACTCAATGGCTTCACATACAGTACATAGAAATAAAAACACTGTGTGTGTGTCATACTAAACATTTTACATTTTGTGTTGAGTTATACAGTTCTAAAGGCATCAAAACTTCAGTTGTACAGGTATATTAGGACAGTATATAACTTTTTTTTGTTACATTATATTTGAAGTGAATTTATACCACATTATGTACACTGAAAAACTTTAGTTCCAGTCCTGGGCCAAATTTGACAATACAGTAATAACAGTATACTTTGCTGTGTGTGTGTGTAGTTGTGTATGAGCAAACTATTAGGTGTGTAAGGTATGAATTACGTATACTTGGTTACGTAGGGATTAGATGAAACTGTAAATGGTTCCTTATACATGATTTGAATGCAAGAAACTGCCATTACGTGAATCCTTCCAAGAGATAAGGAATAAGAAGTATCTTGCCTATTAAGTGAAAACACAAAAATTATACAATATCCAGTTAAACTTTCTTTATGTTGCGCATTAAATTCAGGGTTCACGCGCTGTGATTATTGTCGAGGCAAACCATACAATACTGACCGAAATAATTTTGCATTAATTTGAGGTTTATTGAAGACATAATTATTAGTAGATTTCTTTGTGTATGTGTATCCACATCCTTAATTGTATGTATATATGCATTTTCTCCTGCAATGCTAATGCCCGAGGCATTAAAAGTCATTATTAATTTATTCTTACATTACTCTTTAGAAGAGCTATTGGAACTTTTCTGACCCAGCATTTATTTTAGTCAAGTAATTGGTTCTACAAACAGCATGGGCACCTTTACCTGTGCAAAGCCAGCTTCACCAGTTTTAGAACTTATAAATAATGCCATAATTAACACTTCCGTGCAACTGGGACCAATTATGCATCTGTAATTTTTCTCACGTTGTTAGCCGGGGACACATGTCGCGTCCCAAATTAAAATGTGTTAAAATTCTAATTTATATCTGATCATTGTGTGACTGGTTTTAAAATGAGTACCCTTAGATTGCAGACAATTTGATACTATAATGAATGATATAGCACAACAATTGAGGTCAGAACACCGGAAAGATTATGAATACTTTTGTGTTGACGAGCGTCAAAAATTAAAATTATTTGTTAAAATTCTAGTTGTTGTTTGATTAGTATAGGACTAGTTTTCTAATGTACGCCTTTATATTGTGAACAACTTCATATCAAAACGAACAACGTAACATGAAAATTGATGTTATTAAACTGAAAAGAGTACACACATTAGGTTGCGGGTGTGCCAATTGGTGCTCGCTCACGGATAACACTTGGCTGACTATCGGCTTTGCTGTGGGGAGAATCACGCTGGACTTTTGAACCTTATATGCATATACCCCTGTAGGGAATTCTATTGCGAACACATTGATACCAAAAGGAACGACGCAGCACGCAAATTAAGGTGAGAAAACTGAAACGAGTACAGTATACACATTTCAGTCTAGTCGCGCGTTGACGAGAAACGCCGAGTGCACACTTAGGTAGGCTGAGGTGCGCATGCTGGAGGCGTGAAAGTGTTAAGTATTACATTAGGTATGGGATACAGTGTATTTACATTTTTAAATTGAGATTGAATGACATTGATATTTGTTATCCACTTTCAAAGCAGATTGAAACAAATTTTTTTAATTTTGTGTGAAATTCTGTAGTAGAGATGTTAAACAGTGAACTGAACTAGATTTAAACAAAGAAATTTTGAAGAAATTTTGTAGAACATAATGTCACGTGAAGATGTAGGAGTATAAAAATGAGCTAGCAGTTGAATTTATATGAGGTAGAGAGAAAGTTGTTATAGTGACAAAATGGGATGAAAGGACAGCATGGAAGGATAAAGTAGTCATGAGAATGGATCTCGTTAATGGATTAGGGGTCTGATAGCCGAGTGGACAGCTCTTCGGATTCATAGTCCTGATGTTCCGGGTTCGATCCCTGGTGGAGGCGGAGACAAATGGGCAAAATTTCTTTCACCCTGATGGACCTGTTCATCTAGCAGTAAATAGGTACATGGGAGTTTGACAGCCGCTACAGGCTACTTCCTGGGCTGTGTAACAAAAAGGAGGCCTGGTCGAGGATTGGGCCACAGGGACGCTAAGTCCTGAAATCATCTCGAGATACAGTATCCTTAAGATAGAGACAAAACTTGCATGCCTGGATATTCCACTATTGTGATTCACATAAGAAAAGGCTTTGTCTTTTCCCATTTAATTTTGTTGCTGTATTTGTCATGAAATCAGAAGTGATGAACATTATTTGTCATTAATACAGAACATATCTATACAGCACTGCGTTAAGGAAAAATACATTTTCTTTTAATACTGGACAAGGATATTTCCTTTACATGCAGTATATCATATTGTTGAAAATACAATTTATTAATACATTGCTCTGAGACAGCACTCTTGCCAAGATATTGCTGGGTGGTAAATTCTCAAGGACTTTTCTCAGATAATTAAAGGAATGTACATAGAGCATAGTTGTACAAGATAAATATGGGAAAACTAATTAATAGTTTATACTAAAGGAACATTTTGGATTAAAGTTTAAACAGTCTTCGTGACTGCAACAAAAACTACCGATATTTATCCAAGTTTGCTGTCATAATGGGAGTGCAGCCTACTGTGTGTTATAGTGCTTCTTGCCACTTGTTCATAATACAGACCTCTGCCTCACTACTACTATGCACTCATAGGTATCATCTAGGGTATAACAAATGCCAACAATAATAATGAAACGTGTAATCTTTTTCAGATATTGATAATCCTCTGGTAGGATATGAATTAGTCATTTGTGTCAAAGCTACAAATACTGTATTGTGGATTAATGTCGGGTGAAGAAATCTACCTCTTAAAAAATTAGTACTTTTGACAACTTACTGTTAATCTATAATATATATTTAAAAATTGTTTATATTATTTGGTGGTGGCCATTTGTTATAAAACTCTTGAGAGTTTAATATATTTGATATCGGTGTTAATTTAGCTTTAAAACTGATGGAAAAATAAATTTAAAAGGTAAGTAATTTTACCTTACCTGTATTTTTACGAAACGTCAATCTTCAACCCACTGATTTTGTTTTAAATGTCAGTGAGAGATTGTAGAAGACCTAAATTATATCCTCTGAATTCACTATATCAATTCTTCTAATGGTTGTGCTTGTAATTTTAAGTATTTGGATTAAAATAAGCCCCTAAGTACAGTAATTTATATTTATATATAAACATTGCATCAACTGTTGCAAGGAATGCAGTTTTTGAGATGAAGTATTGTACACAACTTTTTATAAATTAAGTGCATTTCTATAAATGCATTTGAATAAATCTAAATCTGCATTATTTTCACTCAAGCAATGAATATCCAAGATTATTGTGTTTCACTTTAGCTATCCTATTACTAAAATAGTTTGATACATTTTAAATTGTCTCTGAAATTATTGTTTTTATATTTGAAATGTTTCCTACACTTCCCAATTTCAGCTCTTAAAAATTTAACAGTCAGTTATCATCAAAGGTGGCAGTCTTCCCACCCTAGTGTAAAACCTTTTAGCCAAACTTGGAGGTATGAGCACAATATTTATAAATGGAAGGAACACCTGATGATGTATCACCACTATGGCCAAGCTATAAACATTACAACAGAACCAGACGCTGTCTACATCATTTAGTGCTGTATTTAATAATGTCCTGAACCCCAAAATTATGTTTGTAATATTTGTATTTCTTTTCCTTTATGATTTCACAAAAGATGACAATTAGCACTTTTGAATATTACTTGACACAGATTATGGTACACAGCCTTCCCAGTTTGGTGCCTTCTTCAGATAATTACTTAATTCCAAAGTGATATTTAGAACTTCTGAGTGTGTTTTCTGTAAAACATGTGGTGCTATGTAGCCTTCTAGGCTTGGCATTTGCTGCCTTTATAATCACCGTACACAAAAATTACCATAGTTAATAACCTTAGATGCTTAAGTAGGCAATGAAATTGCTGACTTCTAATATTAAATGGTAAACGTGCACATTTGCAATAAAAAAGCTTTAAAATGGTATAACCAAGTTTGTATATTTGCAATAGAATAATAGTATGATTTTTTTAAGAGTACAATGGTAAACTGAATTTATTTTTTTGAGTTGTACATTACATTTTTATTTATATTATTATTTATTTAACTGTCTTTGAACAATTCCAGTTAAATGTATGATAATATCCCAGTCACCCTTTGTAACTGCTATGGCCTTTAGAATATCGCTGGCACTACGACTAGTTGTTTCCATAAGATGATAAAGGAGGTACACTTTAAGGCCCAGTGAAACTAGAATGGACTGTAGAGAAGCCTGAAGTGCTGAGGTCGAGACAAAAAGCTTTCGGCCATAATGCTCAACACCTCGGACAAGTGTGCCACTGTAAGCCACACCTGAAATATGGCCAGTTTCGATGTTCAATACCGTCACTTGATTCTGCAACACAAAAATAAAACTAGTACAATATTATGAATCACTCCTCTTTAAGCAGGCCATCAGTCGCTTCTTTAGCCAGGATCAAGGTACACTGAAGGACAATGCATAAATACAAGGATTGTGTTGTACCTAAACTACAAGATGACATGAAATAATACAAATGGTCTTGCTACCTAGATGCAGTGGGAAGAAAGGGAATAAAGTTCATTGTACAATATCTGCAATCATCATTCTGTATTTATTACAAAAACTAAATTTTTTGATGTAAATAAGTGCTATACTGTATAGGCATTTGTGTAAATATTGAAAATAGACAAGTGTAATTTTATACTAACCTTTCTGTACTACTGTATATTGTACCACTTTTTTCTCATGAATGATGCATTCCCATCCTACAAAAGTTGGAAAGGGTAAGAATAATGATAATACGAGTCAAATAACTCACAAGAGTAGAATTAGTCATGAGGTCTTGGACGTGAAGGCGCTCTGGTATACATATACCCATTAAACGAAACTGCTTTAAGTGGTGATCTGTGATGGTGCCTGTATGCCACCTGTAATGCATAAAAAAAAACAGTTCCGCGAACTAGAGATTTCTCAAAACAATGCGTGCAACTATCATTTGCAGGATTTTCCAGTAAATCTCTACATTCATTCTTGCTCCTCTGAAACTACCCACCCACCACTTTATAGCATATTTGTTTTTTCTTTTAAATTATAATACATGAAAATAAAAATGGCTCACCTTCCTGTCATTTTATTAACTAGTTTTCATCCATGTACAATATTGTATATTATTTACCTGTATGAACTATTATACTGTAGCATATCTTCCCTACTGCTCACTACATACCTGCTAACTTTCTTTATGTATTTAAGGATCCAGCAATATACATTTTTAAAGCTGCTGTAATAAAACTTTAATAAAATACAAATGTAGTGAATGAAAATTAAAACAAAAAATCGCCACTATAATGAATGCCTGTTTCGGGTGGAATCCCAATGGCTCCCTAAAGCTATCACACTGAGATGGATTCCCACTACTACGTCATATCAGTTGCACGAGTTGTTTGGCCTACCGGAGCCTGGCTCTGGACCCTCTCATGGAGGCCCAGAGAACAGGGGGACTATTATCACCCTCACCAGCAAAGCATCCAGAAAGTCAGGGAAGCTTTACAACCAACTGTAAGGTTCATAGAATTATGAAGCATCGAAACAGCCAAACTAATCTGCAAACAATCCCAACAGAACAAGCTCAAACTCACTAGTGTGTGGAATATGCACAATAAACCAATGAATTTGGCGGGGAAGGAAGGAAGGGAGGGAGTCTAGGCCCACTGGGACTACCAGAAAGAGTTGTTTTACATTCAATGCTGGTTTTCTGGAAGGAACCCCTTTGTGGCTTCCTAAAGCTATCTAACCACAGAAAAAAGGAACACAAGAGACTTACCATGGAGATTGAAAAACAGTAGGTACATGGCATACTGGGCTGCCAAGACAGACCTCCAAAAACTCCCCAAGCCTGAATATCAGCCCATGACATGATGGAGAAACCTGCAGCCAAAGCAATGACACCTCCATTGACAACATCAATGAAAGATGGCAAAGGGGTGAAATAAGCACCAGTCAATGTCATACTGCTGCTACGAAGACCAAAATACAATGTATAAGCGATCTTACACACTGCGAAGGCACACAATACAATGTAAGTTTGTGGCTGTGGCAGACCCTGAAGAGAAATTAGTTTCTCTGGGCTTCATTTACCAGCTGCATTCTGACTGCTTCCCAGTGGTTTACTTCCTGAACCATGGGGTAGAGGGTTGCTTTGGTCCTACCTTCTTTGAAGCTTGACACTTTGTGTAGCTCTGCTTTTGGATTCTCAGGATTTGATTCTCTGTGCAGCTCGTGTGAGGGGTGTTCAAAGTTCTCACGGATGGGTCATCTCTTTTTCCGTCCCATTTCCATGGAGTGAACCATCGAGGATGCATTTTTCTGCTAGCTTCACAAGATGTTTGATTACCATAAAGTAAACCTTTTGACATTGGCATGGAACTGGTGTCTTATCTTCTACATGGTTCTGTATCCTGATCGTGAGGATCTTGAATTGGATGTCTTTCAGCTGGATTGATCAAGGTGGGGATTCATAAACCCTTTTTCCTCAGTTCACTTGTTGCTCCAGGTGTTGTCCAGAAAGGAATCATACTCAGTCAAGGTGATCTTACTGGCTCCTTGGTGACTGGCTCAGCCTTGGATTCCTGCCCAGTGTCCAAACCTGGGCATTTTTCTGCGGCTCCACCTCTTATAGCAGATCAGTTCAGTGATGTACCTCGCTAGTTTGACCTACTCTGTTCTATGTACCTTCCTGAAACAAGGCAGCTTGGTGAATATAGACCCAACACACATGTTGCAGGACTCTGGGCTAAAAGTGTCACTGGCCCAACAGACAGCATGTATGGGGCAGAGAATGATCATTGGCCAGTAGCAAGACTGATGAGCACCCTTCAAACTCGCACATAGCGAATGCAGACTTGTCAGGCCGATCTATAAAGAACCACACCATTGGGACCCGCTGCAACTTGGCAACCAGAAGAGCACAACTAGGCAAGTCAACATAAATAACAGGGCTCACTTTAGAACTGGCTGGCTATTGGTACTATTGGGCTAGAGCTAGTTTTGAATAAACCCCTTCTTCTGAATGTATCCTTACCAGTCATTTGGCTGTTTCTATAATTTTCTATGAATCTTGTAGTTGTCTGTAAACTTTTACTGACTTAATGGATATTTCCCAGGTGAGGGTGAAGTTAAATGTCTCCCTGCTCTCTGTCTCTGTGATGAGGCCAGGTTCTGGCTCATCTCTAGTAGACCAGAATCCTGCAGATGATGTGACCCATTACTGGAGAGCATCTCAGCAAGATAGTTTCAGGGAGCCACCAAGGTCCCCTCTTCCCAGAAAAGAATGTTTTTGAGTACGTGTACTGTATACAAGTTTATGTAAGCTAGCTTAAACCAAAAAATTTGAAATTTAAAATTAATTACATACAGCCCAGAATTTGATATCTTAATAATCTGGGAATTGGTCAAATGGCTGGTTCCATTATCGAGTTAGGTGTTGTAAGGCTTTTGTAATGTAGGAGACTAGGGCATGGCTGTGTTTTGTTTAATTTTATAATAATACTAATTCATTGTCGGGTACAGGTAACCAGTTTATACATACAGTACACTGGCCACTCCAGACTGACAACCAGAGTGCAACCCCAGAGTCTCCCGAGACTGATGGATGCCTACTACTACAGTGCATGTTAGGCTTATATTGAAGTGCCCCCTTAGGGTCGAATTACTGACCACAACACGCTGACTAACTTCTGGGTACCTATTTACTGCTAGGTGGATAAGAAATGCGTCCAGACATTTCTGTCCCGCCCGGAATTCTTGGATGTGAGTCAAACCTGGCTGTACTACTGGGACTACCGGGATTTTATGAACTGTATATACTGTATATGTACTGTACCTGCCAAAACTTAGCAGTGTATATATTTGAAATAAAACTTATTTTAAAACTTCATTTCTATTGCACATTAAGTGATCTTGCCACAGAGACTATCAGAGTGGAACAGCCATAAAAATACTGTACATGACTAACTTTACAAAATAGCAAGTATAGTACTGTAAAAACATTCATTTATGATGATTAGCCAACTTGCTGAAGCCTGATTCACCATTCTGAATGGTGCACAGGCAGATCCTGGAATATATATATAATCACATGTCTTTCTCACGGCATTCTTATTAAATATGACTTACTTTAATGCTAACTTCTAATTTGTCTATATATTAACTTTTACTATAAATTTTTGTTTGTAAATGAAAGAGTATGCACCTTATTATCATTGACTCTCACCATAGTCATTAATTGTAAGATTGTATACCAATACAGCTCTTTTGATATAGTACTGTATCACTGAATCTAGAATTACAAAACAAAAAGAACAAGCAAAAGCTTAATTGTCTCACCTGTGCACTGGAAGCTGGTTGGTGGGTGAACGAGGGAGTAGAGTGGAGAGTGCTCTAACATACAGCATAACTAAAGGACGATAATATTCTGCAGCCGCCAACACGACTAGCCGACCAGACAGTAGCGCATGGACAAGACAGTGAGACACACCACAGAACTGCTGCACTAGTCCAGACAAACGACACACTAGTACAGTAAGAAAAATAGTAAAAGAATATTATAAAATGAAAAAATAAGGAGGTATTGAGAGTAGTTAACATTCCTTTTTTGAGCCAGTCCCTCATATGCTTCTTGAGACAGAACCATTATGGTGTCCCCATACAGTAGACAGTTTTGAGAAGTCTTCTTCTCCCCACACACAGCCTGGTGCCAGGCATATCTGACTATAACTCTATTGCTCAGACTGTTGCATGTAGCAGTGCCTTGAATACAAAACATTTATTTGTGATCAAGCTTGATTTTATTTGGTTTACTGTTATTTTTTGTGGCCTATTTGTCAGGAAATTTAACATACATTATCCCATTTTGCCTTTTATTCCTTTGAAAGTCATTTTATCGACTATCACTCGTCACATTTATCAAATGCCTTTGCATATTTTGTGAATACAATGCAATTTTTTCCAATGTTTCTGTGATTTTTGTTACACTGGTCAAGTAATTGTAAAAGGCAAAATCTTCCTGCTCTAAATCCATGTTAACCTCAATGGTGTATTTAGTTCTCCTCGCTAAAACTAGAAATTTTACTCCATATCATCCTATCAAGCCATAATGTGAGAGGTTTGTACAACTGATATATAGTTTTGGCCATTTCTATGCTACCTTCCATGTGGAGTAAGGCCGAAATCTGCCAATTTAAGTGCCTCTGGTATCTCATAAGTTTCTACGCTTTTCTCCATATTACATTGAGTACTTGCATTAATTGCACTTAGTATTTCTTTATGAACATGGAGTTCCAGGAGTCAGGTCACATTTCAAAGTCTGCTATGTTTCTGTTAATATCTAATACTGTATGCAATTTAAACTGTGCGGATGATATTTATTTATGATAATTACCCAACTTGCTAATCAAATTGCAAGCAAACAGCCATGGCAGATAGCTATAGTCAAGGGCATTAAAATGCTAGTCATGCATGCCATGCAGGTAACCACAAAGCATGAAAATCCCTCATGTTGAGACAACAATTCAAGTAAAAATTACCTAAAAATACTTACCTTATTGGCTTCCATAGAGCCAAGGAGAGGGTGATTGCGAGGTTACAGGTTCTACCAACACTGTGGTAACTGGTGCTTCTATTTGGTAGCAGCAGGTCTTCTAGTTTTAGCCAGTACTTAAGAGGTGTGGTAATTGCCTTGTGTTACTACATGGGTTTTCAAGGGTATTGCACCCTGTTTTCTACAATAGTGAGCTGGCTTCTTCATGGTGGTTTCAGTTACTCACCACTATCTTCCTTCCCTAATTTTGTTGACAATACCATTTCCAAAAACATTTGTCACAGTGGGGTACAAGGTCAATCTGAGCTAATTGGGCAAGGTAAGTAAGTAGTCCTGGGTGGACCATTATGTCTGACTCAAGAGCATCCAAGGTAAATTCAATTATAAATTGTCATCCACACTTCTGTGGAAATAAACATTCCATTCACTGGGGCTGTATGGGGGTCACCTATTGATAGAGCTTCAGCCTCACGTGGGGTCCACAGTTCAAGACCCATACAGCCCAGGTGAATGTCACGTAAATTACTTTATGCAGTAATTGAATAGAATATTGGATTTTATTATAATTGTACTAGCTCAGTTACCAGGCATCCACATGTTCACTAAACGCTATCATCATCATCATTGTCTCCATTATCATTACACCCATCATCAATTGTATCCATATTCACTATCACAGTCATCAATAAAGAAACTATTGTATAAAGACAAATTATTTAAATTTATTAATTTATTATCTTTTAATCAACATGCAGAAAAAATATGCCGGATAACTGTTAGTGAGGATGGAGTCTTACTTAGAAAGATTGGAATATAATATCACCTGCCATTTCATGCAAAGAGGGAACATGGGTGTCAACCCCAATGCCCATGACCATCCCCCAACAACCACCAATCACCCTGCAAAGTTTGGCAAAGCTAGCCCCAATCATCTGGCCTCCAACCCCAGACATTCCTTTTTTTTTTTAAGACAATCTTGAAAATGGCAATAAATCTTAGCAAAAATCTAGCAATGAATGTAATGAAACACTTTACTGTTGGGCTGTCAATACCTTCCTGAGCTTAAACAATGGTACCGCCAGTCAATCTACCCAAATGTGAGAAAAAAACTAATTTTTCAATATGATGATGATTATGATGATGATGATGATGATGATGATGATAATGATAATGATAATAATAATAGAGATATTCAAAATGTTATATTGATTTGGTTAGCAAGGCCTAGAACTGTTCACACAAAGCAAATTACCATTTGCCTTTTTTCATCTTTTTAATGTCTTTCTTTCAACACCTTGAGTTGGTTTCGGGGCTTAGCGTCCCCGTGGCCCAGTCATTGCCCAGGCCTCCTAGGTCTTCAAGCATTTATCTGTTTTGCAGTATTTTGTTTTTGTTTACTTTTTTGGTTGATTTTCCATGTTTTGTGGTAATCTTTGATCACTTAGTAGAGAGCCAGATTTTAGACCTAGATTCCAATAAGTGTAGGTCTCATACCTGACATGATCTTTGGGCTTAGTGGTACCAGTAAGCATTTTTAATCTAGGTCTCTGGGACAGAGACCTTCCCAGAAATAACCCACCAGGAGGAAAGGAATTTCATGTTTAAGCAAAAATATTTTAGGAATTTGTTATAGATTTAACAAATTATCATATAATGGTAAATGGTAAAACAGCTTTGCAGATATTAATGATGTGAATTTGCTTAAAAATAGAACATTCATGCATACAATTTGATGAATTAGGTTAAATTTCATACCCACCTTTGCTGATAATCATTCTGTTTCCAATATCCACCCTTGGAATGGGTTGCTCTCCCAGAACTGCAGCAATATCTTCTTCAACTTCTTCTTCTTCTTGTATATCCACAAAACTAGACAAGTCTAATGGAGGGTTGGAAGACCAACTGGTGCTACTGCTTGTACTGAGCTTGCTCACATTACGCCGATTACTACTACCAGTCATTGCAACCTCATCTTCTGAAAACAATCTTGCATTAATTGTAAAAGAGCTTACAAGGTGTCTTAAAAATAACACCAATGAAAATGGACTCTTCATTAGTGGTCCCTGGAAGCCATATACAAGATAGTCTCCAGATAATGATATATTCCTACTGAATTTGTTTAGGATCTAAATGGGCTGCCAGAGCCAACTTCCAATCAAATTTGTATAATTTTTTTTATATCCTTACAGGCTTTTTCAAACTTCAGATTGGTGTAGTCTTATAAAACCTTACACAACCCATGCTTAACTAATGCTTTGTAGACATCTGATACAGTTCAGTAAACTATATCTAAAATATATCTAATTACCAAAGAAGCCCTTTCATGAAGCATAAAGCAAAGAAAACAACTATAAAAACTATAAACTACAATTGTGCTAAACTGTATTGTCTAGCAATTAACAACTATTAATTAATGACCATTAGAATTGCCTTAGGCAGGACTGGGGCCTACACAGGCACAAAGTAGAAAAGGTGGTGGATCTTGCCAATCTATAATTTAAATCCTAACTCAAACTTCTAACAATGGCTTCAAAAATTATACCAGGGAGTGGGATACATAACTGCAGAGTCAGATCCCAGATAGGTTTACGGAGTATGTACAATGTAAAGTATAATGATGACACAAAATGTTATACAATATTATCACAGCTGGAATTATATAACTTTTTTTGTGGGGGGGGGGGGGGAAGGGGGCTATGTCACATCAGTCTTTACATTTGATTATATTGTTATTTAGTTAAAAACTTCATTTTATATAAAATACAGTACAGTATTAGCATTTACATTATACTCCAGCCATCACTACAGATCTATAAATCCTCGACTAAAAATGTACTTTATTCTTTAAACATATATATAATTAATATTTTCATTTTATCCCCAATATTATTAATTAATATTAGTTAATAATTGAATTTTTTTTTTAAAAAAGACAAATTTCGTAGTAAAATTGCAAAAGTCCTTGCTTGAACTATAACTTTTTGTGTTCATTTTAGGTCCTAGTGTTCGGCTGGCCCCCTATGGGTACACCACATTCTGGTGTTCAGTACACCTGCACAAGTTCAAAGGGATGGTAGTTTTGTAGATGTCTGATACTAGAGCCAATGCACCAGGAAGCTATGGAGGGCTAGCCAAGAAAATGCTATTGTGTTCATTATGTCATAGAGTTCTAAGGGGAAACATCCCACATAACATACTAAAAGGTCCAGTTTGACATGGAGACTGAAGAAACACATACAGTACCCTCTTGTAAAATTAAGAGGCTATCATACCTCAAGTGAAAATAAACAAAAGTTCCTGGTCACTTATTTATAATACTGAATCAAAATACAGTACTTCAACAGCATATGCAAAAGCAACTGTAAAAGCAAGTCTCAAGTGTATGTATACAACAAAATAGTCATTTGACTACTTGTATTCCATCTATTCTGAAAAATGGATTACACATCTTAATTAACATTTCACATCAATGAATATCAACGATGTCAACGATGTGAGCCATCCAGTAGTATTTGTTGCTTAAAAATAATTTGTGAAATACTGTAATCTAATACTGTAGTTATTTGCATATTACAAAATAAAATTTGTTTGATGACTGTCATTACAAACTTGAGTAAAACAGTGACAGTTAATATTTATGAGCCTGAACTATTATGTACATACTGTACATAATCATCTATCTAAATGATAGATGAAAAAACTCAAACTAAAAAAATCAAACTCAAACTCATCTATCTAAAAAGTAAGCAGTCATATATAATCATCATTCATATAAGAAATTAAAAGGAAAATAATTTGAGCACTTTCATGATTAAACATATTTTAAAGAAAAATATGTTAAATCACGAAAGCACTAGGATTATCTTTGAATTAGTTTTCTACGTGGATATGTATGCATAACTGAATCACGTGTTCTTGTGATTATTCTTGCCTAAATCATCATTATTATCCCATTTCCCAATTGATGGGGTTGAGAGGCTATGCACTGAATGTGACTCCCTTAGTACTATTAAGACCCTGCAGAGACTGTATAAAGAGCTCCCCTGTAATAGCTTACACTTTTTATCTTTGCCATATAATCATACGATATATATATCTTTGTCATATATATCATACGATCATAATGTATGATCCTTACCTTGTATTTCTTTGGTTATCTTTTGAGATGCATTTAGTTTACTAGAATCAACATCCAAATCCTTTTCAGTCTTGAACTCATCTTTGGAGTCCTGATGAACAGTCACTGATTCTATATCAACATTTTCTGGTATACTTTGGTCAACCGTTTGACTTTCATCATTGCTCTTGCTTGAAAGTACAGCATCTCCATCATCTCCCATCACCATTGGGAAAACTTTCAGGCAATCAGCAGCTGCCGATACATTTCCTCGGGATGTTTCTAGTGTCTCGGCATATTCTGAGTCTGGAGTTGATGTTCGAGAAGTACTAGTCAAAAGAAACTTTACAAAATGAGTATCCCAGCAGAGTGCTGAATATGAACTTGGTTGAACAGGCAGCTTACACTTTTCATCTTTGCTTACATTAATAATAGGAATATTTCCAATAAATAGAGAACTAAAGGGATTATCATAGATATCACGATCCAAGTCTTCAAATTTCAAAGTAATAAAAGATTTACAGAACACTCCATGAATAGACCAAAGTTTGAAAAGGCAGCCAACATAACCCACTCCACACAGATGGTGCACAGAACGCATGTCCTTAAAGTTTCTCTTCATCAGAGACAAGACACAGACACTTGGCTTAGTTTTTTCTACAGGCTTCTCAAACATTGACAAGTTGTTCATAGCCTTATACAAGGGTGACTGTGGTTTGGATTCGATTTGCTCAGCTAAACAGTTCATTTCTCCTTCAATTTCTTTTTTAACCTGCAAAATAAAAATTAGGCTTTGAATTAATGTTTTAAGTTCCTTTATGAGCAGAATACTGATTCTTCTTAAGCAGATATCAATCCTGGTCCTAAAGGAGAATAGCTCAAGAGTCATGAATGGGTGACATTCTGCACTGGCAATTCAGTGTTCATTTCAGACATCCTGTCAAGTTAAACTGATGCTATGGAGACATTGCAGAAAAGTTTAATCCAGCTTAGAGTGACCACAGTCAGTTTTCATAAATACCAGTATGCAAAGCCATTCCAAGTCCTACTTTGCACCAAGTAATCGCCGGGAATCGAACCCGGACCCCTTAGGACTATGAATCCCGAGCGCTGTCCACTCAACCGTCGGCTGATTTATTTGCAATTTGTGGTAGCAACCAAGTGGGCAACAGACTGCAAAAGTATCCATTTGGTGGTCCTTGAGATACAAAGTTGGGCTCTGAATCTTTATGAATGAACTTACTATGGCTACTGTAGGAAGAATTACACTCCTCCAGTGCCTCCCTAATTCAAATATGACCCAACAGGGACATTTGAAAAGATACCTCTTGCACTGATGCAAATGTCCCTCTTCTGAGACTGTTGTGAGCTATTCATTTAGAATGAGGATGGTTCTTGCCATACAAAGTATCCAAGAAAAATAGTTAAACATTTACCTACTAAGGTTTTAGAAATATCTAAAGTATTAAACACCTGTAATAATGCCATTCATAGAACATATCATAAAGACTAAAATCTGTGATCAACTACACCTGCAATGATCCTTTGGGAAGCAAATAAAAAAAATTAAAATACACAAAAAGAACACCCCATTCAATTTTCCTATCTTCCACACTACATACTGCAGAATTACTGTATATAGAACCAGCACCATCACACACTAACAATACATCCTCCTAATGCACAAGATGTTAGGAGCTTCTTGTGAGTTGTCATCTATTGTACAGTATATAAGAAAATGTATGAAATGGCCAGAATGTTATTGTGGGTACTATGCTAGAATGTAGTGTTTACTAGTCTCTTGTGATGGTCCTATAGAATTTATGACATGTAAATTGAAAAGTGGCTGTAAAAGATTACTAGACATAAATCTAAATGACTTACATTGATATATGTAAATAGAAGGATGATAGTAAATTATTTGCTTTCTATTCTATACAGACAAGTCCCTCCATACTTCTTGAAAATAAGGAACTGGGAATATATGCTAACTAATACTTACTGTACATACTACTGTACTGTACTGTACTGTACTGTACTGTACTGTATTGTATATGGAATTGAATTGTGGAACATCTTAAAGATATGGCTATACACAAGTATACATATGGCTTCAATAATGAATGTCTTACAAAAGAAATACAGTGGAACCTCGTGTGACGAGCACCTCAATTTACGAGCATTTTGAATAATGAGCACGCTGATCGTCAACAATTTGTCTCGATTGGCGAGCGCTCGTTTGATTAGCGAGAAAACCACATGGTGCGTTCCTGTTGCTTCTCGCACATTCTCGGACGCCTCCAACGATGCAAATAAAATAGTTTTTTTGTTTAAAGATGCTAATGATGCTGGGATGTAAAGGGATGACTGCTGCTGTAGCAAAGCATTGACTTATTTTTGTAGAATAAAAAAAAAAAGTGAAAATTTTGAAAAATAGAACAAATGTCAAAAAGGTTCGTTCAGTGTTTGTCATTTAGGCTGCTCCATGTTTCTTAAAAAAAATTGAAAAAATTTGAAAAACGGACAAATGCTATAAAGGATCGTTCAGTGTTTGTCAGGTAGGCTGCTCCATTATTAATAAATAAATGAAAAATACAAAACAAATTGAACACATTTGAAACAAAGAAAGATTGTCATTATGGAGCATCCTACCCGACAAACACTGAACGAACTTTTTGCTATAAAAAAAATGAAAAAAAAAATTTAACAAATTTGAAGAAATAAAAATGTCATAAAGGTTTGTTCAGTGTATGTAAGGTAGGCTGCTCCATTATTTAAAACATCGAATATCATATTGATGTTTTTCGGTGGTACAACGGATTACAGTACAGTAATTTGATTTCCATTATTTTAAATGGGGAAATTCGTCTTGAAAGACGAGCGTTTCACATAACGAGCTTGGTGCCGGAACGGATTAAATTCGTTATTCGAGGTTCCACTGTACTTTTATTTCATACCATATGTGGTCGCACAACATCAAGAATGTGCTGGCACTCCATAAGCTGCATTGCAACTGCTTCTAAAGATGTATGCCTTAGCAGTGATTCCTCATCATCATCATCACTGTTTGTATTAGAACTTAGAAAGCTGTCCTCTTTTTCTGGTTGCAGTGAAAGCCTGGAAATAAAAACAAAATATATTGAATAACAAAAATTTAAAAAGAGTGATTTTCTAGTATCATAGTACTGTATGTTTTTTTTAGAAAAAATTAAAAAGATATGCTTTAACAGTTATGAGTAACTAATCAGCTGAATACAAAACAGTAAAAAATGCTTAAACATTTAAATTAAATTGCTAAAATTAGAAGCATATCAATCATATGGGCAAATGAGAGAGGTTTGCTCAAGCCAGCATATTTCAGAACAATAACAGTGGTGTAATGAATACAGTGTTGTAATAAGTAATTTACTATAATAATAATTTGGGATTTTACTTTTCTCGAGTCCACATTCTTCATTCTTATGAAAACTCACAAGCATTTTAACATCATGCAGTAAATGAAACCAAAAAATTACACTTTATATTCAAAAGGATTAGCATAATCAAATGGATTAAAAGATCTAGAAAAGATATACTGTACCTTCAAATTATGAACAAACTAGTCTTTAACAGGCAGAGACAACCAGTTAAACAATCAACGAGCTATACAAGAAGAGGATCTTACAGCACACTACCTCTTCCCAACAACGTGAGGCACAACCAATCTGCAGAAGTCCAAGGCAATCCAGTCCTCATTTCAGAGTTCCATGCAAAAGGAATACATATATCGGCCAGATATTTGGGCTCAGAATGCTTTTAGTGCTCTCATGACACTGAAGTCTTAACCTTTCATGTACAGTTTTGATTGAAATCCAACTTTGTTCATCTTCCACAGAAATAAGATAATCAAATTTATTGAGTTCCCAGTCATATTTGTATCACTTCAAATGACCTAGCAGATCAGATCATTTTAAATGCTAAAAAGCATTTATGTCTGTCCCATCTCCCAGAAACTAATTCCTTACAGATAACAAAAGAAGTGTTGAACTTACTAATAAGAACAATACCCTTTTCTGTTATGTTAGGGGCTATAATCATCTTATAGTTTGGTCTTTTTTTACAATAATCTTTCCTACCTCTATTCTCATCAGACAGCATTTTGTGGAACTGGCTCTCATACACGACATGCTCAACATTTGTTATCAACTTTTGCCTTCCTCAGACAGTTAAAAGCTCTTAAATCTTCTTAGCAAGAGTAATCTGACTTGGCTACATGGCTTTCTGTGCTCTACTCTTCCTGTCTGTTTTATATACATTTTTTTCTACCTTTTGTTTCTCTCTTCTATTTTCTCTTTAATTTATTAATCTGCCATTAGGCCTTCAACAGTTTCATTTATTCATACGTTAGCTTGGTTTTCAAGTGCCTTACCTCTCCACTTACCCCTCATCTCTCTTCACCTTACATCCCTCTTGCCTAACACTGATTCTTGCTCTTCCTTGGGCTACTTGTTTCACCCACGTTATTATGACTTATTCTAAGCATTTCTTATTATCATTTGATTTAAATTTTCTAGCATTGATCCAAGTCCATACATCCAGCTGAAGAGAGCTCTTGCCGAGCTTCACATTTATCTTCACATTTCGAGAGCGTGCAAACATCCTATACTGCTAGAAGCCACTCAATAAAACATCGAAATTACTGGGATCGCCTACAAATTTTAAATCTGTTTTTCATAGAGTGCAGGCAGGAGAGATACATTACAGTTTACACTTGGGAAGACATTGGAAGGACTGGTTACAAATGTACACAAATGTACACACAGAAATAACACCACATGAGACCAGAAGGCATGGCAAGATGTGCAAATAGCCCTACTGAAAATCAGAGGTGCAATAGACATGCTGAGAGAGGACTATCAACCTCAAAGGCCCAAGAAGTTTGATACCTGATCAACCAGGCTGTGACTCATGCTTCAGGCTGCCAGCAGCCACATCAAACAGCTTGGTTGATCAGACCACCAACCAGGAGGCCTTGTCAGAGACTACATGGGGCAATACTAATCCTCGGAATTTTCCACGGGTAGTCAACATGTTGGTAGGTAGTATCGTATTCTCAATATGACTATAAACCAGTGTATCAATAGCATAAAAATTACATCAATCCTATAAGCATTTGGCAATATGATATGGCCAAGTCACTACCAAACAAACAATACTAGATCAAGAACCGAGCCTTGAGGAACACCAAACAGCAATGGAGCCGATTCAAGTAAAACCATGAGACTACCAACCAGAAATATACGACTTTAACTACAACATAACAAAGTCTCTAAGACTGCACATAATAAGATGATGTATCGATAAATCATGATCATTGGTATTAAATGCAACACAGAGGTCCAACAGAATAAACAGTGACATTTCCTGAACAGGTAATTCAATAGAATACCACAATTGAAACTGCCTTATTTGAATTGAAAAACTGACCACATGCTAAATTGTCAATTTGTTCCAAAAAATAAAACCAACTGATCAAGAAAGGTAAATTAAATAAATTTAGAAAGAAAAATTAGATTTAACACAGGATGACATGTCCTAGGAATATCCTTAAAGCCACTGACTGTCAAGGCCCTGGCTGTCTCACATTCCTGTCAAGGTCACAAGATGGTGGTCTCCAGGTAAATTCAGGTACTACAGTATATACTGTATGAAATGTGAAATGTGAATTTTCACAAAATCATGAAAAAAGTGCTCCAACAACCTGCAATACTAACCAAAAACACACTATCAGATTACTACAAGCAGCCTTACTAGCACTCTGCAGTCCACAATGGATAACTCCTCTTGAAGTCTTCATTCTTCTTATTTTTAGAAGTTGATGGCACAGTATAGCAGTTGGTCTCATTGTCACTATCACATGAAGTATCCTTTTTATATATATTGTACTTACCAATACAATTGTCCAAATGAAGTTTTAGAATATGAATGGGCAATTTACAATCTAAGCAGTAGTCATACAGAAAATATTAATGCTATTTACAGTACTGTACTATGTGCATGAAGCACTATTCAACTATGTTCAGTATGAAATGCTGTGCATGAAACATTATTCAACTATGTTCAGTATGAAATGCTGTGCATGAAACACTATACAACCATATTCAGTAATATGTGCATGAAGCACTATACTACTGTACTATGTTCAGTACTATGTGCATGAAACATTAAACATTTATGTACAGTACTGTGTGCATGTAGCATTATATAACTAACTCTTTATTGCTCCTCATAATATTATCTTCTGGATCACAAGATCTAGTATTTGGCAACTGTAAATTTTCAGGAGGCTCAGGCAGGTTAACAGCTGCTTGACCTGTAGCACTTGTCAAATAATTTATCTGGACGTAACTCTCTGTTCTGTACGATACTTGATTGTCAGCCATCAAATCTACATCCTCTTCCTCCATGTCTTCTGTATGTCCATGTTTTTGAGAATTTGTAGGATTCTGCAACAAAATTATTGTCATTACTTATGACTAGTGAAATATTAAAAAAACAATTCAGAATGCAAAAATCGTGCACAATAATGTATTAGTGTATTTATAGCATTAAGAATGACAATTTAAACTTGACAGTGCCCCATTGGTTGCATCCCCTAAGAGGAGCCAGAGTTCACCCAGGATACTGCTCATACACACACTCCAGGATCAGGGACTTTGTGCTCAACCAAAACAAGATGATATCTGGCAATACATAGGCAGCCAATTAGTAGCTCTGCAAACTACTTAGCAACTAGCCATCACCACCACTAGTTCAAGGAAACTGGCTAAACTCACTTTACTCCTGCCACCCACCCCCTCCTTGGCACAGCTCTGAAGAGGTCAATTCAGCTGAGGACACTGGTTTCCCTTGAGATTTTCTCTTTGCAGGAGGGTACCATGGCTTTGTTTCATGGCATAGTGACTAGTCACTTGCATATCTTATTTCAGTTCACTTTAGCTTGGTTTGAGTGATTTTCTACCTTGACTGCCAGACTGCTGATTGTCTTAGAAACAGCCTAACTTTCCTGAAGTAGTTGTGTGGTATTCAGCATGGTCCTCTTTGTGAGTTTAACCCATACTCTAGTGGTGCCATAGATTTTCTGGCTCCAGCCTAGACCTTGGTTCAGTGCATTGTTTACATTTATATATACATTGTCTGCACATGGGGTCTTAATCAGGACTGGGATGCTTCACTTAACAGATGTAAATGTGCCCTGTTCTTGATCTTCTTTGATTTAGGCCATTACTATCCTTGTCCTTCATTACTGTAGGTGGTACAAGGTTTGAAGAGTTCATGCCAGATCTATGTCTCTTCTGGGATGCCACTTTGGGGGGGTATGGAAGTTTGGTTGCCATACATTTAGGGTTTCCTTTCCAAAATTTCTGCCAGTTGAGGCTTTGTGGGGGTCCCTCCTGCTGTTGAGTCTGCTTTTGCTATGTGCAGGTCTGCTTTATATGTATTCACTTGTGTTGTTTTAAATATGGCAAACATGATGAAAAAATTATCTATACGTATTGTGCTTACTGTATTCCCCATTATATCTCACACATCAGACATTCAATAATTTAGAACCCCATCCTCACATCTTTCTCTAGGTTTTGCTGGGCACTTTGACAGTTGTGTCCTTCCCTAGCCCTCTTGTGTCCTGAGGCCAGTCTTCTACATGTGTCTGGATGCAGTGTTTTGCCCACTGTGTCTGTTCCTTTGATCCGTGATCAGTTGTGTGCTGCCCAGGACTGGGATCTGTCTCCCTTTGTGGGCATTTATTCTTTCATGGCAGCTTCACACAGGAAGGTTTTTTTGTGTTTCCCTGGTTGGTTTCTCCTGGTCTTCAACTTGCCCCATATGTCTCTGATTTCTCCTGCCCTCTCACTTCCACATGCTGGTCCTTTTTTGGCATTTTGATATGGGTGGGGTAGTAATGGGTAAAGTTGGGGTTTGGTAGAGGTATAGTTGGGTAGGTGGGTTAGGATTGGTTATGGCTGGATAATGAACTTAATAATAATGATAATGAACTTTTTAATATTAACAAATGCAAGACCTTGCATGTGGGGCATAGCAACACATGCCACCTCTATCAAATTAATTCCATTCCATTACAGCAAACTGATGAAGAAAAGGACTTTGGAGTCTAAATACACCACTCACTGAAAGTTGCACAACAGGTAGGAGCAACAGTCAAAAAAGCTAACCAAACCCTTGGAATAATCAAGCATCCTTTGACTAAGGAAAGGAAGGTGGTGATCCAATTGTATAAATCTCTGGTGCGGCCCCATCTGGATTACTGTATCCAAGCATGGAGACCCCATCTTCAGAAGGACATAGCTGCTCTGAAGAAAGTGCAACACTGGGCCACAAAAATCATTCCAGAACTAAGTCATCTCTTGTATCAGGAATGGTTGAGGGCCACAGGGCTAACAACACTGCAAACTAGGCATGACAGGCTGGATCTCATTGAAACTTTTAAAATACTAAATAATTTGGTGGATGTTGACTCAGAAAATTTCTTCAAAAGGTCAAATGTAATACAAACAAGGAGCAATGGTTTCAAGCTCGACAAGCCACAATGTAGAACTGAAAATAGGAGATGCTTTTTCACCCACAGGGTTATAAACCCATGGAACTGCCTGCCCACCAAAGCCATAAATGCCAAGACTCTGTTGAATTTCAAAAATCAAACTGAAAATGATTATCAATGCAAATGGGGAGGGGGGGACTTTCAACAGGCTGCCGGCTTTCTGACAGGGGCCTGACAGCTGAGTGGACAGCGCTCGGAATTTGTAGTCCTAAGGATCCGAGTTCGATCCCCAGTGGAGGCGGAAACAAGTTGACAGTTTCTTTCACCCTGATGTGCCTGTTAGCCTAGCAGTAAATAGGTACCTGGGAGATAGACAGCTGCTATGGGCTGCTTCCTGGGGGTGTGTAACAAAAAGGAGGCCTGGTCAAGGACCTGGTTCACGGGGACGCTAAGCCCCGAAATCAACTCCAAGATAACCTCAAGATAACCACCTATCCTTGTCGAGGCCACTAGCGTTAGTGGCCCTTCCGGTACATATAGGTACCTGAGGTACCAGGTACAATACCACACCTATTAGGTAAGGTATTTACCAAAAGAGAGTACTAAGCCAGTATGACTATACAGTATAGCATTTTGAAGGGATATTAGGATAGGATAGGAGCTGGGATAAGAAGACAAGAGTGTAGAAATGGAGGTTGTTGCTTGAGTACTCTCTTAATTGTGCTGGCTGGGGGTCAAGTTTGGCACTTTGGACCAACCTCTCTGCCTTCAATCAACTAGTGTGCAGGTTCATGAGCCTATTAGGCTCCATCATATCTATATTTGAAGTAGTGTATGGAGTTTGTCTTTACTACTTCACTTTATAGTGCATTTCATTTGTTCACTATGACAATAAATTCTTTCCATTGTCTTTGTTGCTCATTTGGGTACTTTGCTTCCATCTGAATTACCTTGTTCATATACCATCCATTTAACACTTTCGCCCGGGCATGACGCAGCATTGCGTCATCCGTTTACTGTCGGTAATACCGGGGATGACGCAGCATTGCGTCATCCACTTTAAATAATCGCCAAAAATCAGGTTTTTATCCGATTTTTTTGAGACTGGTTTTAAAATGTGCGCCGATGTCTTCCCATTTTCTTTGTTGAGCCTCGTGGCGCTCAGGTGGCTTGGCACATGCCGTGGGCCCATTGTTTTCGCTCCACTGTTATGACCAATGTCGCCTCCCCTCGCATCTCAAACGTGTGAACATTTTGGCTATTTTCCGTGGCTATATTTCTTACTGCGGCTTTAGAAACTATCTACCCTTACTCCACGATGGATAGTGATCATGAACAAGGCCCTTCCAGGAAGAAAATTGCGAAAGAAAGGCTTGAAAAGGGAGGGAATTGGGAGTGTAGCTGGAAGGCGTCTGAGCGCTCACTCCCGGCTAACGCATGGCCCGTCTTCAACTCGTCGGCGGTTGGAGCGTGACCAGGTTTTATATTTTATATGCTAATGTTCCTCTAGAGAATTCTATTGCAAACCCATTGAGACCAAAATGAAAGACCTAGGAAAAAAATTGAGGTGACCAGAGTGAAAATAGTGAAAACATTTTATCGTGTTTGCGCGCTCCTGGGTAACTCATTCACACTTTCTCTGTTTGCTGCGGGTAATTAGCCGGGCTTTTGGAGTTTATATGCATTTAGTGCTGTAGAGAATTCTATTGCAAACACAATGATACCAAATTTAATCTCGTAGGACGAGAATTAAGGTGACAAAGTTGAAGAGAGTATACACTTTTCAGAATTTACGCACGCTCCCGTGACACCCTGGGTCCCATATCGCACTATTGAGGGGTGGCGTGCAGGGTGAGCGAAAGTGTTAAAATAATCTGTCCTTCTTTAACCTGTCAATTCCCCTGATAATTTTCTATGTAGAAAATATCTCCCTTAAACTCTGCCGTCTTCTTCCACACATCTTTTCCAATGACGTGTGGTTTAATTTCTGTATTCTTTCCTAATAACTCACTCACACTCTCTCTCTCTCTCTCTCTCTCTCTCTCTCTCTCTCTCTCTCTCTCTGAGAAGGGAGAGAGAACTGATCAACAATCTTTAACCGTTTCTCATATTCACCCATCAATAAATGACTAAATAGTTGTAAACTGATTAGCAGTTTGTGTTCCAAGAAAACTAGTAAGATAAGGCTTGAGATAAGCTGTAGGAGGGAGTGCTTTAAGCTTGCTAACTGAAACATCATTTCCCGTATCCACCTGGGAAAAATATAGCAAAGTATAAGCTGGAATTTTAATAATACTGTGCAGTACTTCAAAAGTAAGCTATTACCACTAATACCTATACATTAGTACACCTCCAATTCAGTATGGTAACTGATAAGAGAATAATATGAAACATGCACTACTTTAAACATGATCAGAGACTATGTGGGAAGATAAAATACAAAAGGTTACTTTTAAAAATTGAAATTAATTTTGAATAATTAAGCATTAAACAGAGGGTACTCACGTATATGTATTGTCACATTACAATATTATAATACGTAATAATAAAATTTTGCACTGTAAAATCCACTCTGTTTCCCCAGGAAATGGAAGGAACTGAAAGTGACCAGGTATGTATATAAGAACAATAAATCTCCACAAACTTACTATGGCAGAGATATCCAGCACATTTCTTTGAACTTGTATGTATCGATCCTTCGTATATTCCAAATCTCTGACGAGTCCCCCCATTTCTTTGGAAAACCATTCTAGATTGCTCAGCTTTAAGCATTCAGTTGCCTGCAAATAATTAGTCACAATCACCAAGGAGAGACAAAATTATATATGCATATACTGTACATATACAGTATATAAAACATACACACACACACACATTGTATGTAAAGTTAACTCAAGCCCCTTAGGTAATGATTATTCCTCATTCAGTATTATATAAATTCTGTTAGAAAACTGGTTTCTTCAGTTCATGATTAGAATACAAACTATGTGATGTTACATTTAAGAGTTGCCAGAGGCAAATCCTCAGCAGTTTAAAGAAAAACTAATGAAAATAGAACACTGCTTAGAAAATCTCACAAACCCAGCTCTAAACATCACCTTGCTTGCTAACTTCCCCTTATGGTACTTAAATGGAAGACTGTGGCAAATACAGTTATATTGGAGAGAATCCCAGGAAGCAGTCTAAATGAACAGTTACACACAAATACCCTCTTAAAGAATGGATGTGCATCAATACCCTCTTAAAGAATGGATTTGCCTTAAACTAGCAAATAGTAAAACCAATTACAGTACATAAGAAAACATCCTAGACCTTATTTTTATGATGAACTAGTCAGGAACATAATGATTACAAATACATGTTACACAAATCACAACTTAACCAAAGTTCAGGCAAGCAGGGGCAATAGACCTGCACAACCAGTCTCAAATCCAAGACGAGGAGAATTCAGCAAATTCAGTTTTAATAATAAAGCTGATTAACTGGGAACGAATAAACTAAGTCCTCATAGAAATAAGTTTGGAAGAACAGCTAGATAATGCAAACCTAAATCAGTGCCATGATAAAATAGACACAGTAGCACTAAAAACATTCTCAAGTGACATACAGTACAACTAAAAAGAATGAAAAAGAAAAAGATGCAAATTGAAACAAGAATGGTGTTCTCGCTAAAGGTAGAGAAAAATTGCAGAACAACTAGAACGCCCCATTCTATCCCAAGAATGACACGGAAGGACGTAGAAAAATGAAAAAAATTGCACTAAAGCTAAAAGAATCATAAAATCCAGGGGAGGCAAAAAGAGCAAAAGGTCATCAGTGAAAGAGAGGACTCCAAAATACTCTCTCTTATGCAAAAGCTAGAACAAAAACTACATCAAGCATTGGGCCCTTGCAAAATGGAGATGGAACTTTCACAGATGACAATACAGAACATGCCAGTGACCAGTTGGTTTAGTTAATTTTGCCTCAAAAGTTGTTTCATAGAAATTATATTTTATGCCCAAAGAGTAATATTTGAAAAATATTTACAGACACAGCCAGATATATTCATGCAGTCTGTACAGATACAGGCAAGTATATTCATGCATTCTACATAGACACATCAAGATTAATAGATAAATTCAGTTTTCATGTATCAGGAAAGTTTAGAGTGATGATTCAAATTTCAAAAGAAGAGCATTGCTTAAGACATTAAATGGTTTTCATTACTGGTTCATCCTAATATACGTGTCTTTAAAGAAAAGAAAGTTTTTAAATGTGTGCAGAAATTAACAGAAATCTTACCAAAATAAAATGCTGTCTGAGCTGAGAGAAATAATGCAGAAGCTTCCTTGAGTCGGAGGAAATGTACGAAAGACACATTGGTCGAACAAAGCCTCTAGCACGCACATCATACAGTGTGAAATAATGTACATACACATGAACACCTGGATTTATATCTTGCTGCACCATCTGAGTGTCTTCATAAACTCGAAACTCACCGCTGTGGAAATTTCAACATCATTATTAATGTTTCATTGTTTGATAAGTTACCATCAACTTAAATTAAACAAATTCTTAATTGAAAGATAAAAATATAAAGTTAGGTACAGTACTTGTGTGCATATTTATATATATATACTGTATACTGTACTGTATGTATATAAATGTTTATGTGTATCAGTGTACAGTATATTAATATAATCAAATATATTATACAGTACAGCAATTACTGTATTTATTATGTTAGAATATTTAATTAAATAAAATGCAAGTTCAAATCTCTAATAATCCAAGTGAATTAAATATTACTAACCAAGTTATTGTGGATTGTATTTTATATGACATGGATGAAGAGTTAGATTACCTCTAGATATGCTCCAAGGAAAGTTTAATGTCTCAATTGGGTACCAATTAGGTACTTCTGAAATCCTTCCTTGTATCATTTTCTTTTTTATCTTTGGTAATTATACAGTATTATGGTAATTACACACAAGTGCACAAACACTTGCCCTACCTCACACAAATGGTAAGATCCTGTGAAACAAATCTACTTTGCTTTTATGATAGATGATAGAGCTATACAGATCTTATGGGAAACAGATGGGTTGAATGCATCTATGTGGACCTAAAAGAGATTTTTGACAGAGTCCCCCACAGGAGGCTATTTTGGTAGCTAGAACATGTTGGAGGGGTGACAAGCAGACTTCTGATATAGATTAAAAATGGTCAGAAAAATTGGGGTGGTAATTAGAGGCAATGTATCAGACTAGTAAAAAGTTATCAACAGATAACAAAAGGTTCATTATTAGCACCAGTAATGCTTATTGACTAAATGAGCCAATGTAATTAAAAATGACTAAATGCCACATTACAGAATGTAGAATAGTTTAAAATAGGCCATACACATCCAATAAATTATGTGGAAAAAAAAAAGATCTACAGGGCAGTTCTGGATAGAAAACTGTCATCAAATAGCCAGAAAATGCATTGTACGAGAAGCTACACTTATGTTGGCAAATTTTAGAATTATGTTTTAATAATTCTGAAATTTGGACAGAAAAATAATAAAGAAACTTTATGACATTTGCTAGACTGAAATTAGAATATCCAGCAGTTATGTGATGTCCATATCTTAAGAAGTATGTCAATAAACTATAAAGGATACAAAGATATGCTACTAGAACTAAAAACAAAAGCTATGAGAAGAGACTATCTGACATTAAATATGCCAAAGGTGGAAGATAGAAGAAAAGGAGGCGATACAAAATAGCAATGGGAATCTAGACAGCTGATTAGGAGGCATTTTTGAAACCTATAGTTTTAAGAACAAGAGGCTACTGATTCAAGCAAAGGAAACAGAGGTGTCAATTAAATTCATGAAAGTTTTCTTTTTGAGAACAGAATTAAAGATGGTTGGAACAATTCAAGCGAGGTGGTGATGTTGGATGGCAAAACCATCAGTAGTTTCAGAGCAACACCCAACAAAGATACAAGCTTCTGGTGTTAATGGTGAGATAATATGAATAGCATAGTCAGTGGCATATGTGAAGTTGGCAAACATAAGACCAGCATTTAAGAATCTAACCAAGGAGATTTTTAAGTCTATATATATATTGCCTAGTCAAGACCATTACTGGAAAATGGAGGACCAGCATGAAAGCCACACCTCATGAAGCAAAATAGGAACGTCAAGAGATGTAATTAACCACTAGCATAGAATTAGTGTGGGGCCAGAATGGATGACTCAGAAGTTGTATGCTGTACATACAAGGATACTCACTCTGATCTATCACTCAAAACTCCCCAGTTTCCAAGTAAGAAATCTTAAACCCGAGTTAAATAAAACAGACAAACCTGTCCAAGTTGGCTTTGTAATTTGGTTACAGCATGTTATTTGCCCTCCAGCATAATTGGGGCCTCCTTCACAGAGGTGCTGCTACCTAGCATGAGAACCAGCAGCTAGTTTCAAGCTTCTCACCAACATTAATGCATTGTGAATATCAACTGGAGTGCTTAGCTGACTTGAACCCGTGACCAATGGACTGCCAGCCGCCACCTCTACCACTGTGAGGCGGCAGCTGACAGTTTGTTGGTCGTGGATTCAAGCCACCTAAAAGCTTCAGTTGATATTCATATCAATATATATATCACGTTAGTCAGATTTCTCTAACTATTGAGGGGGAGGGGAGGGAATAAAATTCTCTAGTCTTGTCTGAATTTACCCAAATTTACCTTAGGACCACTAACACTATAGTGGCCTCGACAAGGACAGGAAGCCGGCAACTTGTCAAAGGTCCCCCATTTGCTCTGATGATTTTTTAAGTTAGATTTTAAAATTCAACTGTGTTTTGGCATTTACAGCTTTGGTGGGTAGGCAATTCCATGGGTTTATAACCCCTATGGGTAAAAAGGCATCTCCTGTTTTCTGTTCTACATTGTGCTTTTTAGCAGCTGGAAACTGTTGCTCCTTGTTTGTGTCATATCTGACCTAATGAAGAAGTTGTCTGGATCAATATCCTCTGTTCAATACTTTATCCTGACCAGTTGGACCTATTCTCTAGCATTGCCTAGATCAATAGTGGTCCCTAGACCACTATGATGCTCTAAGTTTTTCCTGAGTAAGTGTTAATTACAGGTATTGCATTCCAAGCAGACCACAGTCTCTCAAGGCAGAAGAATAATGTAATTCAGAAAACATCCCAAAATGAACAATAGCTTAACAAAATATCTCAATATGTTGAAAATTGTGTAAATTATTCATCAGTAAAATTTACCTTGTATTTAAGTAGTCAGTTGACAAAACTTTCACAACAAATTCATTAAGATCAATTTGCAGTGAAGGTGTTTGAGGTATTGTTAAAAGTGGTATAGGTCCCTCAATTTCAGAAAATTCTGCCAGGAGTATAATATCCTGACATGCAGGTGCTGGTGACCATGGCTGAAATTAAATTAAGTATTCATAAACATTTTTTTTCTTTTCTCTAGTAAGCAAATAATTTTGCAAATATTCCCTTCTGTGCCTATCAGGTAATACAAAAATTGGTACAGATTTAAACATTCAGCTTTAAACAAACAGATTAACACATTCAATGTCAATATTCCACAGCATAGAGATTCAATAAATGGCAGTTCTGGGCCTAGTAGGAACTTGTAGATTTAGGCTAACAAATGCTCTTTTCAAGTAAAAACTGCACTACTGCCAACAACTGTAAAACCTGCTAACTCACTCTAAATGTTGTTGGTGGAATAGTAGACCGAACATCAAGTCCACGAGGAAGATTCAGGGGCCCAGAAGCAAATGATGTATTTGGAAGAAACCCAGTATCTCCCTGCCATTTTGCCATTATGCTATATGCTGTAAATAGATATTGAATTGCAGTACTTATATACAAGCACACATCCATGAATAAGCACACACATTGATATAACGAGGGTGAACAATGTCCACGTGATCAAATTTTGAAAATTTTGTATGAAGATACAGTAGTACTACAGTATTAGCAAAATGTTTATATACATTCCAATCAATAATAATAATCAATTTTTATTTAAAAATATGTATACAAAAGAACATGATACAGTGGTTGAATAGAATTTCAATAAATTGAGTTTCAAGCCCAACTTACAAAAATTAAGTTAAATTATTGAAAGTTTTAAACATTTAATGAGGCAAATACTTAATACTAAACAAGAACTAAATTAACATATAAATATATATATATATTATATATATATATATATATATATATATATATTGTTAAAGAAATTAGTAAAATGATATTCAATAACTAGGCAATATTTTATTATATCAGACTATTTAGTACTGTATTTCAAATTTACAACAACAGCAAAACACAAAAAGTTTTATTTTAGATGAGGAAATGCAGGCAAAATTTGTTACATGATGCTAATTAGATATTTATTATTTTATCTTTCAAACTTTTTAAAAAGTACAGGTTTTTATCAAATTTTGGAGGTCATTCCATACTTTTTGATCTTTAATTTGCTTTTGATCTTTAATTTAATTTTGGATCTTTAATTTAATTTTGGATCATTAATTTAATTTTGGATTTTTTAATTAATTTAATTTAATTAAAAAAAATTCTGGTTTGGTCGAGTCACATTCTAGAAATATAAAATAGACAAGTCATTTCTTGTGAAGTGCACAAGGTCTGTTACAGCCCTTTAAGAAGCACTCAATTTTGTGGGAGCTAATTAAATATTCAAATGTTCAGGCAGAAAATATAACCATACTGGCTTAGCACGTTCTATGATAACTTTCAAGTTGAAATTTTATACTAGCTTTTTAATAATCTGTATTTCAATATTTTAAGAAGAACATGCTCTTAACCATCTTATGTAAGCCTGTCACATGTCAACAAGAAAAATTTGCAAAATATTATAATTCATAAATGCATACAACAACAAACAAGAAAAACTACATTAGTCAAGCAAACAACCCCAATAAGGTTTAATAAAAAACAGCTTATATTAAGAGAATAAGGGCAATTTTTTTTAAATAACCAAGTTTTTATTAAGAAATTATGGATATAACATGTTGTCATCTCAAGTGAACAAATATGAACACATTCTGATAATGAAACAAGTTTAAAATCAACAAGACAACATATCCAGGAAGAAATGCACGTCTGTCAGATAGTAAAATAAGTCGTGGAAGAGCCAGTTAACTCTCTTAAGAGAATTTAACTTAAGTAATAATGCAGCTACTATAAATTTAAACTTTACCTTGCTTTAATCTACGCAAGGAGCTCATAAAAACTCAAAACTTAAGAAATTTGCACTCGTTAACAATTATTTTCCTGTATTTATCCGAGGGCCACCATCTCTAGTGGCCTCGGCGGGGATAAAACGCCTGTTGCTTGTACAGTAATAGGTCCCCCTCCATTATTCCATTGGTTGTTTACCCAGCAGTAACTTTGTTATAATTATCAGTGTTTTCTACTATATACAAGTAAGGCCTAAGAAGACTTACTAGTGCCACCCTGGATGAGATAACGGCACCACAGTTTTTGTGACTCTTATTATGGTACTTCGTGTTGCTGCTACTTGTTGTCTAAGGTGTTGAAGGGAGGTTGAAGAATATTCTTTTCGATAGGCGCGGTTTGCATGGAGGTTTTCTCCTCCCCTCTGATAGCACAAGTGGTGATAGCTACAATGTTTACATTACGCGGTGGTCGGTTACAGGTCTGATCACCACAACAACAACTTGTTTACGGACTAATGTGCACCTTGGTCATGTATTTAAGTAACTTGCTTGTAACTTTAAGTATCGTTGCATTGAACAAATTTTGTAACAAGCTCATCAAGACTGTAACTTTCTTAGCTAAATAAATTTTGGGGTTCAGTCCCTGAGTTCTCTTGTTGAATCACTTGTGATATAAAAGATTATCGATGTGTATATATATATTTGTGTAAATAAATTATTATTATTATTACTTGTTTACAACTTTACACAGGACTCACAACTGATGACGTTCGAAAATTTATCGAAAAGTGCTTCGCTGACGACTTTTGTTCGAACCACAACGCAGTAACAGCCGTCCTCCGATCAAAGACCCAAAATTTTATTTATTTATTTATATACAAGAAGGTACATTGGGGGTTAAGAGAGTACATAGTAATGATGATTTTACATTCCTGTAAAGCCACTAGCACGCATAGCGTTTCGGGCAAAAAGTGATTGCATGCACCCGTCAAACCCACTGTTTATGAATGAAAAACGGTTTACACCCGACTCACAACTGATTTCGTTCCAACACTTCTGGAACACTGGTAATCCTCTTGAATTTGGTCTCATCATGGAGGATTTCTTTTGACGAGAACGAAGGCTGCGGTTTTATCGGCTCTCCGGATTGTGGTGTTCTCCATGGACTTAAGTTGCTGGGCTGCTTCTTTGTGTTTATTATCTAGGAGTGTTACTCTTGTAGTCTTCCCTTGGGGAGACACGTATACGCAGATAGACGGATTAGTCATGGGGGTCCCTAAGAGGGGTACTCTTTGTTAACTTCTATATGAGAACATTAGAAGACACCATCTTCAAAACCACAGGGAAGCCTTGAATCTACTGCAGATACATTGATGATATATATATTCGTATGTGTGAAAGATCTCCAAGAATTGTCGCGATTAAAGGATCTACTTACTCGAAACTCAGTGCTTAACTTTACACATGAACTAGGCATCGATGGGATGCCTAGTTCATGGGATTTACCCATGAACTAGGCACCCTTTCTTCGATGTCTACGTGAGAACCAAAGACAACACCGATGATTGATGAAGATTAAGCCACCCAAAAGGTGGCACGGGCATGAATAGCCCGTAAGTGGTGGCCCTTTTGAGCCAATACCAGTATCAAGAGCTGATACTGGAGATCTGTGGAGGTGCGACTGCACCCTGCGTGACGGGAGATATGTCTCCCCTGAAAAAAAAAGACAACACCTTTACCACACAAGTTTATACTAAACCCACCAACATTGGATGGTCACTCCGAATGCCCAGACAGATATAAGACGCATTTATACGCAGAGCCCTTACTCATTGTTCCGACTGGAATAAAATACACAAGGAATTGGAGAGAGTCTTCAAGTATTAATAATCAACGGGTACACGAATAGAAGAAGTCAACACCCATATCAGAAGATATTTAGAAAAATTGTATAACAACAACCGCAACAGCAAACAACCCCTCCCATAAAACTCTATTACAAATCCACTATGAGCACATGTAATGACAGAATTTAGCCATTTTGTGTAACAAATATTTTTAATTATCATAATAATCGAAGAATTCATATTTGGACAACCCGTCCTTGACTCAAGTCCATTACATCCAGTGGTCGCCCCCCACAGACGCATTTTTCAGAAATTTGTACATATTGTTCATTCAAAACAGGAATTTTCTCAAATATATATTAATATTATAATATATTAGCATATTGTGCATATATAGGCATAGGTTTGGTATTTAGGTTCTGTTGGCGATTATTTGTAGTACGTGGGTGAAGCATTTACAGCGTTGTGATTCAAACAAAATTCGTCAGTGAAGCACTTGTTCCGGAATTGTTCGAACGAAATCAGGCGTGAGTCGTGTGTGTAAATCGTATTTCATTCATAAACAGGGGGTTTGGCGGGTGCATGGAATCACTTTTGGTTTTTTGTTTGGAGGACAGGTTGATTTGGGATAAACAAGAGATGAAACAGAAAGCCATGAGATAGATTGGTGTACTGAACGCTCCAGATGCAATCCGTCCTCGACTCAAGTCCATTCCATCCAGCGATCGACCCCACAGACGCATTCAAAAATTTGTACATGCTGTTCATTCAAAACAGGAATTTTCTCAAATATAAATGAATATTATTATATATTAGTATATTGTTCATATATAGGCATAGGTTAAGTTACTGTAGGTGTTTAGGTTCTGTTGGCGTTATTTGTATTTGTAGTACGCGGGTGAAGCATTTACAGCAGTTTTGTCGTCAGTGAAGCACTTGTTCTGGAAGTGCTCGAACGTCATCAGTTGTGAGTCGTGTGTAAACGTTTTCATTCATAAACAGGAGGTTTGGCGGGTGCATGGAATCACTTTTGGGTCTTTGTTTGGCGGACGGGCTGCCAAATGACGTCAATAAGCGTGACTTCTAGCAAATACCTTCCTGTGATTGGCTGTTGCGGAAATGTCAACACACTTTCTATGAATGAAATGCAAACTAAGAAATTCGTCCTTCTGCACAACAACCTCTTTGTTTTGTACCTGACAGAAATTTCCACTGAACTGAATAATTTAGTCTAATAAGAGGGCATAAAGAGGAGCATCATATCATTGATGTTATTTATCTGAGGCAACCCCCCCCCCATTGATTACGTCACAAGTTAGGTAGTCAGGCCATTTTTATGTAATACCTGCTATATCCTGCAATATTTAATGATCACTTTATTAATACTTTTAAATAATTAATACTTAACCTTTTGAGTATATTAAAGTTGAAGCAGAATGTCATAAGCAGGGTTGGTGTGCTGAACAAAGCTTATTTATTAAGTGGGTGGAGCCTTTAGCTAATCCCTTCTTGCGATTGGGTGTTGTGGTGAATGAATGTGGTGAATTTCTACCAATGATATGCAGGCGCGGGAATTCTTACTTCAGCCCAACAACCCGCCTTTTGGGCTGCTGTTCCGCTATTGACAATGTAATGTCAAACCAACAGATGGCGCCACTGTATTTTGTAGAGTAGCGAGAGTGTTGATAGTGTAATATGGTGCCAACAGATGGCATAAGCTGTATCTTATGGCTACTGGTGAGGCTTGTTGATAGTGTTCTTTTCTGCCGACGGATGGCATCAGCTGTATTATTATTACTTCAGAATGCTCCCTTTTAGACACTTCCACCCCGACCTCCCCACTGGACCAAAGAACTAGAGCTCAACCCCCGCAAGTACAATTAGGTGAGGTGAGTACAACTCCCATAGCTTATGATAAGGTTTTATATCATGCTGGTATTAGGTAACTGGAGTTCTGCAATTATTTTTTTATCTACTGATGGGGATATCATCATATAATGCATCCAAGACTTGCCAATGTAGGCTGTTGATCCCATGCCTCTCTATATCCTAACTAATATCAAAGTAATATCATTATTAATTAGCTCTAGTCTTAAACTGTAACAAAACTCTTAACAAACTTTTTACTTAAAGTATAATACACTTCTCCACCCCCTCTCTCTCTCTCTTTCTTTCTCTCTTTCTCAAACAGTTGGGGGCTTCACAAAATTTTCCCCAGTAATTGCTGTTGGGTAAGTGCCTAACATGGTCAGAACTGGTATCAAACCAAACATAACCATGTGACACTGAACATAGCTCCCACATTGTATATTGTAATACCATAGGGATTGCACTGTGAATTATTAACTTTTTTTTTTTTTGGGGGGGGGGTTATTGGAGGATAAGATATGGGGAGAGAGGGGTAAGATGGGGGGAAAGAGTAGGGAGATGAAAGAAGGTAACGTGGGGAGAGAGGAAAAGAAGAGGGATGGAATGGGGTGGAGGGAGAGACAGACTATACTGGGCACTACTGGTTTAAAAGAAGGTAGTCTCTCAGCTGCTCTTGCACACCCGTGGTTACAGGTGACTGCACAGTACTGTATACTGTGCATAATAAATGACCTAAGCTAACATAAGGGGCATAACTAGCCGATCTCAAGCCGAGAACTAGCCGAGAGGAGAGAGGAGAAGGATGGTAGAGAGAGGGAGGAAGGGAGGGGAGAAAGACACCCGGGCACAGCCGGATATGCCAGCTAGTGTTATATAGAAATGATGTGCAATATGCAATAAGTAGGAATGATCCAATCGAATTCAGAGATAAAGATATCACGTTGTATAGAAATGCAAGAAATACAGTCTTATATGAAGGTAAACGGGGATTCAATACGAGTCATGTTGAAGATCTCTTGCAAGGGTGCGATCGCTTCCACCACCGTTACCATTGTTCCGTTATAAAGGTCTTAATTTGGCTCCTACACGAAATGAATGGCTCAGTTTACCTTATACAGTTCGTATGGAATTCTTAATACCTAGAATAAGAAGAATTGATGACTGCATGTATAATTCCATATCTCTAAAGCTGGTTGTAACTAGAGCGTGATATGCATGTTAGGAGATCCTTGCATATTGGTTTCGCATGACATATACCGCTTACCATGAAAATGAAATAAAAAATTGTCTTCCTATGACAAAGTTATATTTTATTACGTTATGGTGTGAGAATAGAATACATGTGAGTCGAAATGTTTGATGGTCAAAGTAAAAGCATTGGTAAAACATGCATTGACGCAATTCCCAGCCCATGTAAATTAAGTGTTGCAATAAGTTAGTTTGTTCAATGCAACATAGCTAATCATTGTTCATGAGTTAATTGAAAGTAAGTAAATATATATATAGGAAAGATTAATTGTACTATACATAAAGACTTTATAATGTAGCCCAGTATTTGGCAATTAGGTTAGTATTTTATAATATTACATTAAAATCCGGAAATCAAGATGCCCCTTACTCGAGTTGAATGTCATGTGATTCATCACAGAATGACAAAACTCTCCTATTTAGTCATATTATTGAATGTTTGTATTTAAAAACAGTAGGAAAAGTACAAAACGTTCTTTAGGCTCAACGATATATAGTTTAATAATGGATTATATTCATAAAAGTAAGCAACTCGCATTGTTAACAGTGATGTCAGCGTGGGATTTTGTTGGAATAAAATTTCGCGATTGTCATATACATAAGAATTTCAGGAATATTGCCATATTACAATGATATAAAGATTATTTTAGAAATCATCGCGTATGATACAAAGGTACAATCTGAATAATTATTACCAATTTTATTCCGTTTCAACTACTAATAACTGTTGAGACTTGCAACTTGACCAACTTGAAATCCGGGTTAATATATTGACATTTTGAAAAAAAACTTTGACGATATGACCATAATAAATGACTCTAAATATTTAGAGGATTATGAAGATATTTGTGTGAGGGTAATTGAAGGTTTAAGAGGGGATAGAGAGTGAAGATCTACTTGGCTGGCGGAGGCGAGTAGGTTGAGCGGCCAATATGGCAGCCACTAATGTTTGTGTTAATGACAGAGGAACGGATTGAAAGTGACAGTGGAGTGTTGATTTTCTGTGTTGACTCTTTGTTTTATGTATTCTGGATGTGTATATAGAAATATTCTATTAAAGTATCAAGTATTTTTACGTGTGAGCGTGTGAGACGGGCTGCGTTGGCCCAAACAGCGTGAGAAATCAACAGTTGATTCGAGTTGGGGTGCATTGTCAAGCAAAATCTTCAATTAATGCTAAGTTATCTATGACACTCAAGACATTGTTTGGATTTCCATTAAGGAATGAGACTTCAGAATGGATGAGAGGTAAGCGTGAGGTGGAGGTACCGTTGTTAGTGAGGTAGTGTTGCCCTGAAATGTAATCTTCACTCATTGTTTACAAGGGGTGTGCCCTCTGGCTCCCCGTCTCAAGTGGTCATTGGAGCCTTATTTGTGTGTCTTCCTGTGGCTGGAGACTGGTGTGGTGCCGGGGACGTGGTCTCGGGCAGCCCTGGAGCCTCAGCTCTTGGGCTCCTGCACGCTGGAGCAATAGTTAAGGTGTTAGTGGCCCCGGGTGGAGGTGCCACTTGTGCATTTAATGTGTTTATTTTGAGTCATTTTTGTGGTGTTGGTCAGTATTGTGTACAAAGTTGTACATTATCTACATGTTGTTGCTGATCAATGGTCTTACTGGGTATAGGTAAATTGTTTGTGGCAGTTGGTATATATATAAGAAATGTTGTTGTAACATGTTTGTGGCTTATATTACCTTTCATTATACATTCATTCATCTTAAATGAATGTATAATGGGCTCCTTCTGAAGATGTATTAATATACGAAAGTACTTGAGGAAATTCCTGTTTCAATTTTCCTCCGTGGTCTGACATTGACACATTTTTTAATCACGTGTTTATTTTCGTGATATACACACATTCATCTTAAATGTGTAAATAGTTGTTGTTGGCAGTATGAAGTACAGGTATCTGTTCTTAGCCTTCAAACTGAGGGATCTGCTTGTGCACGTCGTATCATTACGAACTACTTTCGAGTATGTTATGAAGAAGTCACTTGTGTACCTGACAGTTTCATACAGGTATCCAGACATAACGTAATCCACAATATATATGTGCGTGCGTCAACGACAGTCATCCCCCCCCCCCAAAAGCTACTGTCAGCAGTGTTCCCGCTGCTTGTACACTTGGGTTTAGGTAGTGGCTCACACAGGGTTGTTGCAGTGTGTTCTAGTGGTTGCTGGTGACAAGTGCAATACAGTATTGCTGGCTCTCTGATTTCTCTTGATATTTTTCTTACCAAATGAATGCATGCTAAATATGTGCTTTCTGCATTTAAAAAAAAAGGCATTTGGCATTTATAAAATAATGTTTAAATAATGCAATATAAATATATTGAGTGCCAGTAGGCACATTTACATTGGTTTAATGTAAATAAAACAATTTATTTGTATTTGCTGTTAGTTCTAATATTGCATTAAACTATTGACATATTGAGAGTGTCATGTTTTGTCACCAAGAATAAGATTAATCATAGGGATTGCCATTCTGCCACTGAGTTAATTTCATGCCTTTTAGACCCTTATAAAACAAATATTCCTGGGTGTCAGTCTGTCTTGTGATTCCAAGGGTCAACATCCCTGTGGTCTGGTCTCTGTCCAGGTGTATGTTAAAAATTGCTACCATATACAAGTCTAGTAAAGATAATACAAAAAATTGTGTTCACATATAATACTGTTATTAGTTTTTGTAATTGTGATAAACCTTGCTGCAAATAAATCATAACTTCTAGAAAGATAGGCCTCTTTTTTTTTTATTAATATGAATACAAGTTGTCACATATCCTAGATTGTTCACCAACAGGTTTAAAATGTATGTAATCTTACCTAACCCAAACTAACCCAACTGAACCTAACACAGCTTAACCAAAGGTTACAACCTAACCTAATGATACATATGATTGTGACAATTAGAGAACAAGATTTGTCGAAAAGCCTGTGTACAGTTTGACTACACCCCTCTTGATACATGTGAACCTCTTTGGCTGCACAAGTTATGATGCCAATTACATGTCAATTGGCATCCACTTATTATTTAAATTACATGGCAGAGGACAGGATTTAACTCTAGGATTACTGCCTTAATCCTTAATAATAATTTCTATGAATACGATTCAGCAAGTAGAAAATATATTGAGTCAATGAAGGGAATATAATTAGGTGGTACGATATACAATACTTGGGTGAAATGAGAGATGTAACACACACTAATATATTTATTGAAGATATTCAAAGATCAGTAATGAGTTGAGGTGCCATATGCACAATTAGAGAACACTGTATTATTATCAGAGGCCCATGGCTCTTCTTCTCCTTCCATCAAAATAAGAAATTTTTCAGGAATAAAAGTACTGTAGGTGCTTTAAAGAGGCAGTTGGACAATGTACTGTAGCAAGTGGTGGATCAGCCAAGTTGTAATGATGTGTGTGCCTGCAGGCCATTTTTCAAGCAATGAACCCCCAGGCTGGGCTTAGTAAGCAGAACTCAAAACTGACAATAGGTAAACTTCAGTTGTCCACTCAGAATAAACTTCAGTCCTGGACTATGTTCAAGACTAAAATATTTATCTGAATTTACCTGAAGGCTAGCATCTGTCTAGTGGCCACGACAGGGACAAGAAACCGCTGGCTTGTCAAAGGTCCCCTCCCCCCACCATTTTTCTGGAGAACTTTTAGCTTTAAATTTTGTCAGAGTCCCAATTTTAGATCATATGTTATACAAAGATCATAAGAGTTGTTGTGATTTATCTGTTGATTAGATTAAGCCAGTAGAGTAAGTGTATAATGTTCACAATGATGACTTATCACATCCGAGATTAGAGAACAGGAGAGGGAGGGAGGGAGGAAGAACATTATGAAATTGATTTAATTTGTAATGGATTTTTGCTTGGGAATAGATAAAATTAATGTTTTTGGTGGATTGCTTAATGTTTTGTACATTTTAATTAAGGTAGTTTAACAACATTGTCCAATTTTTTGTTTTTCCCAATTCTGTACTTAATAATGCTGCAAAGACATATACGTATGTATGTACCGGCATGCATACATACAGTGGTACCTCAGTTTTCGTATTTAATCCGTTCCCAGAGATGGTACAAAAAACGAAAAAAACAAAAACCGAAACAAATTTTCCCATAAGAAATAATGTAAATTGAATTAATCCATTCCACACCCCCAAATATATTAACTAAAAAATACATTTTATACAGTATAATACTCTTAGGTACATTACCTTTATTGAGGACTCTTGTTGGCGTATGGAAGACAGTGAGGAAAGGGGGGGGAGGAGGAGGAGGAGAGAGAGGTGTTCGTGTTTGGAAGGCGAGTCCCCTTCCATTATAACAGCAGTGATGACATTTCTGGTGTACTCTCTGTCTCTTACGTTTTGCAGGCATAGCACTAGGACCTGGTTGCGGGCTCACTGCTTGCTTGTCTTACTAAGAATCTGTCTATAGACACTTGTTTTCCCTACGTTTTAACACTTGTCTGTAGTGAGATATCACATTGTCTCGATATGAATGATCTGTGGTTTTTCTTTTTCATCATCCTTGCAACTATTTTCTTAGGTTGAACTTTCTTGGAACCCATGTCATGATATTTAATAAAAACTTTTATGTTCAGAAACCAAAAAAAAACACAAAAACAATGAAATTCTTCTCAAAGAATTCAAACAGTCATCAGTAGGCGGGATACACTGGTAAACTGAAGCGCCACGCTCCTGGTGGACCCGTACGTGTATAAACAAATTCCGAAAATCGAGCTGAACAACAAGTACCGAATTGAATTTTTTGAAGAAATTGAGTACGAGAACTGAAAAATATGAAAACGGGAATACGAAAACTGAGGTTCCACTACATACATACATATAGACTTAAAGTACAGGTAATCTAAATTTCCAAGGTCTGGGTGCTCAAACAGTTTGTACAGTATAGTGCATGGAAAAAATATATTCTTTAATATATAATATATATATCAAATATATATACTGTACAGTATATTAAATAATCTGATATATATTAGCTATGTTTAACCCTCTGCACTGCACACTTGTTTTTGGCAAAAATTTCATAGTGCAGTTGTTAAGGACATATTTTTTTTTTTTATAAATATTCATGTCAAAATGTTTACATACTCAACCATTTTAATTTCAAATCACAGAGTGATGAAAGCATTAAAAAACATTAAAATATGGCCTAATTAAAAATGCACAGCCCTCTGAGCGCTTTAATGCATTGTGCGTAGTTAAGTAGTTAATGGTCAAAATTGTGGGCTTAAGGTATGCTTAAGTCTTAAGCAGGCTTAATCAATAGCTTAGCACAACACTGCTATAGGTTGTGTTTCTTCAGAGCATAGTCTATACAGTATTATAATTCAAATCTGTCCATTGATTATTTTGGCAGTTAGGTGCCTGGATTGTACTACACCCATCTGTCCGTTCATCCTTAATGTGTTTGATGCACTAGTGATGGTGTAACTTTAGCACTTAGCCATAAAGTCTCCAAAGTTGTTGGTTTACTTTAAAAACATCAGATACTGTGTTCCCAATGTGCTTTTCTCACACCATATTACTCGCTAATTTATCCCTATCTAACTTATGGTATCTGTGCATGGGATTTAACCACAAACTGCCTCAAACCCATCATAGCAAAAATCAGCAATGGCGACTATTGCAAATTTTGTCTTGAGACAATATATGTGCAGACTAAACCCAAATCATATTAAATATACAAGTATACTTGTTTGTACTATTTATACTTGCTAAGCCTTATCCATCAATACTAATCCTGTTTTGAAACTCTTCATAGATGGATGAAATAGAATCCATGATCATCACACTAGAAATAAATCTTGATACTGTATTCCTATGGTGAGACAAAGTCTATGCTAACATACCATGCAAATAAAAGGACACATTGTCATTGGAACTCCTTTCCTATGAAGTAAAAACTGCACAACTTGTAATTTAAAAATAAAACAATGATTTACCAAATTTCCTTACAATAGCATCCCACCATGTTGACAAATTCAGAAATATTGGATAACATGGTTTGCTGACTATAATTACAAGGAGTTTACCCCCTAAATTTATCCATTGGACTTCCTTTGATGGGCCTTACAATGTTTAGAAGCGTATTCAATAGCCTTAGGTACCAGCCGGTAACATGGTGTCTTGTATCTTGCTGTAGCAGTATGTAATGATGCCCGGGAAATTTCTTAGCTCTTTCTTTAGCAAGTGCTGTAAGTAGACTGTCAACCTACTCAGGATGGAACTCTTCAAAATGTTAGAGTTATCTGAATATTCATTGATGGTTAAAATGAGTGTGTTTAAGCCAGTGACTTTGGATCTTACTCTATATGTCATGTAGCATTATCATAGGACAAATTGGGTTATCTGTAGCTCCATCCTGTGAGCTTTAGGGGAGCAGCTAACTGTTGTTTATTAATGCCTTATAATTGTTTTACGGTTTCAAATATTACTAGACTGGAAAGTAAAACTATTATATTGTTTTTAGTGTTATGTGAAATAGCAAACACTAATGGTTATAGATTAAAGTTGGCTTTTCTAGAGTATTGTATTGCTTTTGTAAATGTTTCCAATGGAGAAGTGTGTGGGGGGTTCCACTTTCTTTCAGTGTTGAGTGTGAAAACTGATATGCAAGTTTGGGTGTCGGTTCCAACCCCCTCTGAAGGATTGGGTGTCGGTTCCCACCCTCTGAAGGATTGGGTGTCGGTTCCCACCCTCTGAAGGATTGGGTGTCGGTTCCCACCCCTGAAGGATTGGGTGTCGGTTCCCACCCCTGAAGGATTGGGTGTCAGTTCCCACCCCCCCCCTGAAGGATTGGGTGTCGGTTCCCACCCCCCTGAAGGATTGGGTGTCGGTTCCTGCCCCCCCTGAAGGATTGGGTGTCGGTTCCCGCCCCCCCCCTGAAGGATTGGGTGTCGGTTCCCACCCCCCTGAAGGATTGGGTGTCGGTTCCCACCCCCCTGAAGGATTGGGTGTCGGTTCCCACTCCCCCTGAAGGATTGGGTGTCAGTTCCCACCCCCTGAAGGATTGGGTGTCGGTTCCCACCCCCCCTGAAGGATTGGGTGTCGGTTCCCACCCCCCCCTGAAGGATTGGGTGTCGGTTCCCACCCCCCCCCCCCCCTGAAGGATTGGGTGTCGGTTCCCACCCCCCCCCTGAAGGATTGGGTGTCAGTTCCCACCCCCCTGAAGGATTGGGTGTCAGTTTCTCCCCCCCCCTTGAAGGATTGGGTGTCAGTTCCCCCCCCCTGAAGGATTGGGTGTCAGTTCCCCCCCCCTGAAGGATTGGGTGTCAGTTCCCCCCCCCTGAAGGATTGGGTGTCGGTCCCCCCCTCCCCTGAAGGATTGGGTGTCGGTCCCCCCCTCCCCTGAAGGATTGGGTGTCGGTCCCCCCCTCCCCTGAAGGATTGGGTGTCGGTCCCCCCCTCCCCTGAAGGATTGGGTGTCGGTCCCCCCCTCCCCTGAAGGATTGGGTGTCGGTTCTCACTTCCCCTGAAGGATTGGGTGTCGGTTCCCACTTCCCCTGAAGGATTGGGTGTCGGTTCCCACTTCCCCTGAAGGATTGGGTGTCGGTTCCCACCTCCCCTGAAGGATTGGGTGTCGTTTCCCACCTCCCCTGAAGGATTGGGTGTCGGTTCCCACCTCCCCTGAAGGATTGGGTGTCGGTTCCCACCTCCCCGAAGGATTGGGTGTCAGTTCCCACCTCCCCTGAAGGATTGGGTGTCGGTTCCCACCTCCCCTGAAGGATTGGGTGTCGGTTCCCACCCCCCCTGAAGGATTGGGTGTCGGTTCCCACCCCCCCTGAAGGATTGGGTGTCGGTTCCCACCCCCCCCTGAAGGATTGGGTGTCGGTTCCCACCCCCCCCCCTGAAGGATTGGGTGTCGGTTCCCACCCCCCCTGAAGGATTGGGTGTCGGTTCCCACCCCCTGAAGGATTGGGTGTCGGTTCCCACCCCCCTGATGGATTGGGTGTCGGTTCCCACCCCCCCTGAAGGATTGGGTGTCGGTTTTCCCCCCCCCTGAAGGATTGGGTGTCGGTTCCCACCCCCCCTGAATGATTGGGTGTCGGTTCCCATCCCCCTGAAGGATTGGGTGTCGGTTCCCACCCCCCTGAAGGATTGGGTGTCGGTTCCCACCCCCTGAAGGATTGGGTGTCGGTTCCCACACCCCCCCCTGAAGGATTGGGTGTCGGTTCCCACCCCCCCCCCTGAAGGATTGGGTGTCAGTTCCCACCCCCCTGAAGGATTGGGTGTCAGTTTCTCCCCCCCCCTTGAAGGATTGGGTGTCAGTTCCCCCCCCCCCTGAAGGATTGGGTGTCAGTTCCCCCCCCTGAAGGATTGGGTGTCGGTACCCCCCTCCCCTGAAGGATTGGGTGTCGGTCCCCCCTCCCCTGAAGGATTGGGTGTCGGTCCCCCCCTCCCCTGAAGGATTGGGTGTCGGTTCCCACTTCCCCTGAAGGATTGGGTGTCGGTTCCCACTTCCCCTGAAGGATTGGGTGTCGGTTCCCACCTCCCCTGAAGGATTGGGTGTCGTTTCCCACCTCCCCTGAAGGATTGGGTGTCGGTTCCCACCTCCCCTGAAGGATTGGGTGTCGGTTCCCACCTCCCCGAAGGATTGGGTGTCGGTTCCAACCCCCCTGAAGGATTGGGTGTCAGTTTCTCCCCCCCTTGAAGGATTGGGTGTCAGTTCCCCCCCCCCTGAAGGATTGGGTGTCAGTTCCCCCCCCTGAAGGATTGGGTGTCGGTACCCCCCTCCCCTGAAGGATTGGGTGTCGGTCCCCCCCTCCCCTGAAGGATTGGGTGTCGGTCCCCCCCTCCCCTGAAGGATTGGGTGTCGGTCCCCCCCTCCCCTGAAGGATTGGGTGTCGGTCCCCCCCTCCCCTGAAGGATTGGGTGTCGGTTCTCACTTCCCCTGAAGGATTGGGTGTCGGTTCCCACCTCCCCTGAAGGATTGGGTGTCGGTTCCCACCTCCCCTGAAGGATTGGGTGTCGGTTCCCACCTCCCCTGAAGGATTGGGTGTCGTTTCCCACCTCCCCTGAAGGATTGGGTGTCGGTTCCCACCTCCCCGAAGGATTGGGTGTCGGTTCCCACCTCCCCGAAGGATTGGGTGTCGGTTCCCACCTCCCCTGAAGGATTGGGTGTCGGTTCCCACCTCCCCTGAAGGATTGGGTGTCGGTTCCCACCCCCCCCTGAAGGATTGGGTGTCGGTTCCCACCCCCCCCCTGAAGGATTGGGTGTCGGTTCCCACCCCCCCTGAAGGATTGGGTGTCGGTTCCCACCCCCTGAAGGATTGGGTGTCGGTTCCCACCCCCCTGATGGATTGGGTGTCGGTTCCCACCCCCCCTGAAGGATTGGGTGTCGGTTTCCCCCCCCCCCCTGAAGGATTGGGTGTCGGTTCCCACCCCCCCTGAAGGATTGGGTGTCGGTTTCCCCCCCCCCCCCCCCTGAAGGATTGGGTGTCGGTTCCCACCCCCCCTGAAGGATTGGGTGTCGGTTCCCACCCCCCTGAAGGATTGGGTGTCGGTTCCCACCCCCCTGAAGGATTGGGTGTCGGTTCCCACCCCCCTGAAGGATTGGGTGTCGGTTCCCACCCCCCTGAAGGATTGGGTGTCGGTTCCCACCCCCCTGAAGGATTGGGTGTCGGTTCCCACCCCCCTGAAGGATTGGGTGTCGGTTCCCACCCCCCTGAAGGATTGGGTCTCGGTTCCCACCCCCTGAAGGATTGGGTGTCGGGTTCCCACCCCCCTGAAGGATTGGGTCTCAGTTCCCACCCCCCCCTGAAGGATTGGGTCTCGGTTCCCACCCCCCCTGAAGGATTGGTTCTCGAGTTCCCACCCCCCCCCTGAAGGATTGGTTCTCGAGTTCCCACCCTCTGAAGGATTGGTTCTCGAGTTCCCACCCCCTGAAGGATTGGGTCTCGGTTCCCACCCCCTGAAGGATTCCCCCCCCCCCCAATTTCCTTCCCCAAGGAAATTTCCATGGGGAATATGCAGTAAGATTACACTTGGATATTAAGTGTCCTTCAGTGGGCATTGGAAATTAATGTGATGGTCAACTGTGAGAAATTCTAATTACTGTATGTAATTAGAATTTGATACCTTCGTTTACAAGTTTAATCAATTCCAGGAGACGGTTCAACAACTGTAAATTTGAAAACCGAAACGAATTTTCCCATTATAAATAATGTAAATTGAATTAATCCATTCCACACATGCAAAAATATTAACTTAAAAATACATTTTATACATAATACTACTTATATTTTGTACTACAGTATGTACAAGTATATCTTACCTTTATTGAGGACTGTTGTTGGCATATGGAAAACTGTGAGGAGGTGGGGGAGGAGGAGAGGTGTTAAGTGTTTGGAAGGGGGAGTCCCTTTCTATTATAACAGTAGGCAGTGATGATATTTCTGGGATACTTTCTCCTACGTTTTACAGGCATACCACTAGGACCTGGTTGTGGCTCACTGCTTGCTTGTCTTACTAAGAATCTGTCTAAAGGCACTTGTTTTTCCCTACGCCTTAACACTTGTCTGTAGCGAGACATCACATTCATTCACTGAACGATCTCTTGTTTTACCTCTATCGTCATCCTCTCAACTATTTTCTTAGGTTGAACTTTACCACTGAGTTTCTTGGGACCCATGGCATGATTTATTATATATCAATACTTTTATGTTCAGAAACCAAAAAAAGCACAAAAACAATGAAATTCTTCACAAAGAATTCCAGCACAATCGTCACTAGGCAGGACACACACTCTGTTGACCCATACGTGTATCAACAAACTCTAGAAGTGAGGCAAACCTCGAATATCAAGTCGATTTTTACAAAGAAATTGAGCTCGAAAACTGAAAAATTCGGAAAGAAGGGCATTCGTCAATTGAGGTTCCACTGTACTGAGGTATGGGAAAACTAAAACTTACATTGAGTACAGGATATAAGATGCAGTCAATGTCATTGAAAGGAGTGACAATGTCAGAGCTTTTTTATAATAATGTTAGAAGTCCTAATGTTTAGAGATTAAAAAAACAAACATTGCAATAACCAGGAAAATGATTGGGGGTGATAAGGTTGTTGTTGTTGTTTAAGATTCGCTACCTGGAACAAAAAGTTCCAAGCAGCACAGACTGTGGTGAGCCTTAGTGGTCTAAAGGTGATAAGGAGAACCTACAAAACAAGGAATGTCACACCAATGATGGTATCTTCAAATTATTGGTGCCATTTCGTGTGGAATATTGTTTGGTTCTAACATGTGGGAGGATGTTGAACAACTGTGGACCTCTGATGTTTATACAGTTATCTCTGATTGTGCTTCTGGCTCCCCTGCTCTTCACTGGTTCTATTCTGCATTTTCTTCCACATCATTCTTTCCAGTATGTTGTTATTTTACTGTGTAGATTTGGGACCTGGCCCTCTAGTACTTTCCATGTGTATATTATTTGATGGGGTTGTGTAAGTCATTTTATAGTTAATATAGTAGTATCTTTACTTTTAAGTTTGTTCTTTGACAAAAAGATCTTTAAATGAAAGGTAGTAATAAGTATGGTTCTAGACTGATTGTATAGTAGATGTTCAATTTTAAGAATATTGTATGATGAATAGAAATGAAATTATGCTTTTTACTGCTAGTTTATATTATGTCTGTGTTTATATTCAGCTACTTTGATAAGGAAAAAATAAATGACAATCTTTAATGCATTTTATACTGTTAATTGATTAGATAATATATTGCATGTTTTATGGTTTTTATACTTATTATTTTCTTTATTCTGACTCCCTGTTTATTTTTAGGCTGGAGTCGATAGTGGAGGGCAATGACTCTAACGACTCCAGTAACTTACGCACTGTGGTCATCCATCGAGGAGAGCGGGGCTATGGAGTCACTGTCTCTGGAGAAAGTCCTGTCATTGTCCAGGATGTCAAAGATGGTAAGAATACAACATGTAAATTTTACTGTTAGTTCTTCAGAGTTGAACTCTTTAGAATAGCTTTACAATCCCTGCAGAACTAGTTGTTCAGGCCTCCTGGTTCATAGCATGATCAGTCAATTTTTTTTTTTTTTTTTATGGAAATATGGGAGAGAGGGGGTCACTATTCAAGTCTTACTGAGTGATACTCTTCACACAATAAAAATTAGGCATAAAATGTTTTTCAAACCAGGCCTGTTGACTTTCCAAAGCCAGAACTACTATTTATGGTCAATACAGTATTTCCAATTAAATATCATAGAAACCTGTTTTGATTAGTAAGAAGATAGTTTCATAACCGTTTTCAGAAAAAGATTTGGCAACTCTACTAACCTAAATTCTGACTTCCACTTAATGATAAAACCATTGGATGTATTGAATTGCAATGGATGTAATGAAACGCTTTTTTCTGAAAGGTCTATAGTACAGTAGCTCTTTGGTGCTAGATACCAGGACGAGTCCACCCAATTTAATCTTCTCCAGGCCCTTGTGATTCATTGTAAGCCTACCAGGGACTGGAGGCCAAAACACACACTAAAGAGCTACGAGAAGCAGGGCATCCAAGATCACCCTAACCAAGAAAAGGCCAAGAAAGGGGAGCCGGTCGGTCGAGCGGACAGCACGCTGGACTTGTGATCCTGTGGTCCTGGGTTCGATCCCAGGCACCGGCGAGAAACAATGGGCAGTTTCTTTCACCCTATGCCCCTGTTACCTAGCAGTAAAATAGGTACCTGGGTGTTAGTCAGCTGTCACGGGCTGCTTCCTGGGGGTGGAGGCCTGGTCGAGGACCGGGCCGCGGGGACACTAAATAGCTCCGAAATCATCTCAAGATAACCTCAAGCCATCAGATAGGTTGGCAAACCAAAACATACGAATAGCATGGTAAACAAAGCATTGGAAATGAAACAACAAAGCCCCAAGATGCACAAAACTCCCAGTTGTGAAGCAGTTCTCTTGTTAGTTTCATTTATGCAAATGCCAGGGGAAATGTGCACCTTCCTCTTCAATTTCCGAGCCTTGAACCTTAGTCATTTTGCCTGGCATGCATGTTATTGATATCAGTTACACTCCTCATTCCTGCCATCTCTTAGAGTCCAAGTTATTTAGATAAGTGTTGGACACTTCTGGGTAAATGTTGGACACTATCATGGTACTTTTCTGTCTTGCGGGGAACATTTACTACAATACTTGTATATTTGTTGAATTCAGTATGAGCTCGGTTATCCAAAGCCCACTGAACTGGATATTTTGGTTATCCAGCCAAAATTGCATCCGGCTATCTTTGTGCTAAACTCTACTATATCCAGACAGAAATCCAAAAAAACTGGGATTTTGCCAGATAATTGAGAGCATCGGGCCATACCATATTAATCCCATAAAGCAGTGGCTAAAGGAATGTGGTAAAGGTGGTGTTGGGCTGGTTGGTGTTGGGGTAGGGGTTTGTCGGGGGATAGTCAGGAGGAACTGTTGAGGACATGATAGGCATATGGAAGGGCCTATGATAATTGTAAAACAAAAAATTATATTTAAATAATTCATTACAGTAAGAACTAAAAAAATATTATGTAATACTGTTCAACAAATAAAGGTTGAAAACGTAGTTTCCTACTAACATTTTTTAGTATTTTTTTATATATACAGTACTGGCATGGATACCAGGACTAGAAAAAGCCTTGAAACTTTAAAAATTATTCGATCAAAGAAGCAATTTGTAACTGGGCCAAAGTGTGGAGTGAAGGAATCGACTTTGAAGAATTCCTGGAAGAAAATCCTCATGGCTACAGTCAATAAAGAGGAAGAAGAAGAAATGAATTTTCAAGGATTTACAGATGAAATCCATAGGAATGTTCAGAACTGCTGGTGAAAACCTAGAAAGACAGGATGCGGGTGAATGGCTACAGAGAGATACTGATGATCAAGGATGTGATGTGATGAGCGAAGAAGAGATTCTGCAGCCCATTACTGGTGAGGTCGGTGAAGTAAAGGATGATAAAGATGGCAATGTGGAATCAACAGTACAGACAACTAAATACAGTTTGCTCATGTCTTCTGATAAAGACATGAGCAAATTGTGCTAATCCAGAAGTTGGAAACATGTATCAGAACTTGAGGCGATCCAAAGACTTTCTCACAAGAGGCACAGGAGGCAAGCAAAACTTGATACTTTTTCATTAAAAAGAACAAGCCAAGGCACTTCAACCGCTGAAGCCTCACAAGCAATCCAAGGACCTTCAACAAGTGAAGCCTCACCAGAAAGCCAATAGCCTTCAACCAGTAATGATTAAGCCGCTGACAGTCAAAACTGGCCTTGCCAAGCTCATGTACAGTAATGTTAATGTTCTTAGGTTATGTAAATTTTAAAGATCTACAGTTTAGTGGACCAACCAGAGGCTTAGGGCCCACACATGAATATCCCTGCATAATTTTTTTTTTTTTTTTTTTTTTTAATTTGTTTGCTTTATAGTGTGTGTGTACACTCACCTAGTTGTGCTTGTCGGGGTTGAGTTTGGCTCTTTGGTCCTGCCTCTCGACTGTTGTACAGATTCTGGAGCATATTGGGCTCTTATCAAATCTACATTTGAAACTATGTATGTAGTTTGCCTCCACCACATCACTGCCTGTGTATGTAATTACCTAAGTGTAGTTACAGGATGAGAGCTCCGCTCGTGGTGTCCCATCTTCCCAGCACTCTGTCATATACCGCTTTGAAACTATTGACGGTCTTGGCCTCCACCTTCTTCTCACCTAACTTGTTCCAACCGTCTACCACTCTGTTTGCGAAAGTGAATTTTCTTATATTTCTTCGGCTTCTGTGTTTAGTAAAGAATTCTGAAAAAGAAAGGGATTGAGGGGTGGATCTAGATAGAAAACTGTCACCTGAGGACCACATTAACAACATTGTGCAAGGAGACTATGCTACACTTTCTAACTTGTGAACTGCTTTTTATCTTGCAGAATGGGTGCTCCGTCTGTGAGCTGGAGCTGGTGCAAAGTTATATTTCATAATACGTTTTTTATTGTAAAGTCTTGCACAGCCTTTTAAAGCAGATACATTGCACAATAAATAGCACACTGACCTGCTCTAGAAGTGTTTTGTGTTAATCCAAGTACAGTAGTTGTTGTTATAAGGTCATTGATCTGTTCTGTCGAACACTGTCTTGTTTCTACCTTTGATATTAATTTTTCCTTCCTAAAATACATTTGAGTATCTAATATTACTGTACTATACTGCCTCCTTCCCCCTCTTCTCCTTTTGTTCTTCCCTTCATATTCTACCTCTTCCTTGTTCTTCCTTTTCCCCCACTACCTCTTCTTTTGTTTCCTTATTCCTTCTTCCTCCTCCTCATTCCTCTTACATCCTCTGCCTGTTACTATGTCTTCATCTTAATTCCTTCTGTTTGTCCTCAGCCTCTTGTTAAATATTGTGTTAGTCTCTTACTAAAGCATAGTTGTTTGTGTTAGGGCCAGGATACCGATGACAGGTTTACTTGGTCAGCTGTTAGGTTCCTTACCTTAACCCGCTTGGTCATATGACATATTACTGGTTGTGTCATAGTGGATAATAATACCTTTACAACTCTGTTACTTTTAGGTACTGCATTATAAAGTTTAAAAATTAAAGGTCATTTATACAGTGTAGTATATTATTGTATATGAATGTGCTCTTTGTGTCATAGTTGTAATATGCTGTATATACTTCTAGGTGGACCAGCAGCACAAGCAGGAGTTAAGAAGGGGGATTCAATCATCAAAGTTAATGGGACAATAGTGTCACAAATCAACCATAAGGAAGTGGTGCAGATTATTAAGTGCTGTAAGTTACTACATGGATTTGTTCACCTTTATATGAATTTTGAATAATGCAATGAGTAGCCTACATATTATCATCCATAAAGTACAGATTATTTTTAAATTTAAATATGTGTATGCTCTAAGTATGTAATAGCAATGGATTCTTATTTCAATAAATTATTTGTAAACCATTTGTGTGCCTAGTATATCTGCGTAAGTGACTTGTAAAGTGTCATTGCAATAATTCCATTACAGTACAGTACTTTTGAAAAGCTAGAATTATGCAGTTCTTCCCTTGCTCAGAACATATATATTGGATGGTTGGTGAAGTATTCTGTAATGCTCAAGTATATTGTAGTGGCCCGATTTAGTAGGCTCCTCCCACCCTTTGTCCCCAGCCAATCATACTTCTTATCCCCCTCCCCCATACCTCCCTCATCTGCCCTCATCCTGGCACTCACTTCTACACCTTTTTTCATTGTGAGTAGATGTTACCATCTCTTCTTTTACTCTGAGGGCTTTTTCATAGGGCACTTATATATTCAGTTAATAAGAATTTTTGTTTGGGGGGGGAGGAAGAGGGGGTTGAAAGCTGATTCAAATAGTTGCATTGCTCAGTTTTTGGCAATAATGTGCAGAGTATTTTTTATAACAAAATGGGTGGCATAATTAATAGCTTCTTCATTGTAATGCACTTGCCAATGTTTATCCTTTCAGGTAAGAAAATAGAGGTACAGTTTATTTATTATTTTATGCGTGAACTTTCTTCGCATTTCATCTGTAATTGAATATGTTATAGACTATATTTATGAATGTTTACAGAGTATATGTTCATTGATAATGCAAAGGAAATGTTTGAAATGATCTCAATTTTATTGAGCTATTAATTCTCTATACCATTGTGTTATACTGTGAAAGAGCAAAAAGGATTACACTATTGTAATCATTTTGAACCTGAAAGTGAGAAGAATTAACGAAATTACTTTGGTGTTCTTCCAGTGGAATACATTGTGCTAAATGCTTGGGGGCATGTATTGCTTTACTGTTTCTCTTGCTAGCCTTAATTAAGATCATATATGATGTTCTGTCATTTGTTGTTTGCCTTGTCATATTTCTAAACTTCACACTCTTTGCTGCAATAAGGGGTTTTATTTCTTTCATCCTTTGGATTGTTCTCTCCGTTTCTAAAAATGTTTCCTGCTTTTTGTCTGGATTTTCTGTTGGTTTGTGCTTGGTTTGTTTAGTCGGGGGGTACATTGTGCTCTCTGTCCTGTTGCTGCTGTGCGACATTATTTGCATGCTACTCTTACTCCCCAAGCTGTAGCTCTGTCAATACCTTTGTTGGTACATTGTTCCAAGATGAGGTTTTCTCAGGTTATCCCTCTGGTCATTTGGTTTAGTTACAACTCTCGGGTTTAACTAGCCTAATGTGACTCGGCTATTACTGCTTTATTTGCTATTTATCTATAATATTTGGACTCGAGGGTTTCTGGCAGTTTAAAAGCATGTTTGGCTACTCATACCTATCAAATACTCCTTATCCCTGTGTAGCTCTTGGGTGTGTTTCCAGTTGCTAAGTTTTTCCTTTCCCAAGTCCTGGGGCTTTTCAGCCATCTCAAACCACAGGTCAGCCTCTTGTCTTCGTTTCCCTCGGTATTAATATTTTGTTTCAGCCCAATGATGGTTTCCTCTTTTAAGGCACCAGGTTGGGGGGTATACTCTGGGGGAACTATTGAAAGCTTGCCCAGAAATTAAGCATTGAATGTAATGAAATGTCTTTTACTGGATGGCTTCAGTAGCTCTCCACATAGCTCTCAGTAGCTCTCTCCTCTTCTTTCCCATGAGGATCAGATGTGTCTTGGGCATTGCACGAGAGCAAGGAACCAGGCCGGCTACACCCTGACCTAAATCCAAACTTCCCTTGGCCCCACAAGCACACTAGGTTCTGATCCTGGTGTTTTGTAGGTTTAAGTAGTTTTATGGATGTCTCAAATATCAGAGCCGTTGCAACATGGAGCTGCTAAAGCTGCCCAGAGAATGGGTTCCATCGCATTAACCCTTAAACTGCGCAAACTGTCATATGATGTGTGATACTGAAGGAGGTATAATTTGGAAAATATTCAAATTATGTAAAAATTACTTAAAAATGTTAAACAAATCTCCAATTTATTGGCTTCAGCTTCGTGAAACTTTCATCAAAATATTTTCAGAAATTGGGTTTAGACGAATATTTAAAAAAAAAAGTTTTGTAGATAAAGAGAACAGCTCCTATTAACTGGAACTGATGGATAATACAATAATAAAGAGATGCAAGCACCTGTCCCACACACAAAGAAGAAGAATAGTAGTAAGAAGTGTCCACAAAGTTGATATACAGCTGGTGCCATTATAACCTTGGTGAGTAATACATAATAACACAAATAATAATGAGTAATTATGTTGTTATGCTCTATTTTGTTATATATCATATAAATACTTTCCCCAATGGTATTATCAGTTACTTTCAACAATGTCCAAAAAATATTTTTTTTAGGGGAATTTTTTTTTCTTAAGTTTTTAGTTTTTTTTCTCCTTTGTTTATTATTTGAGTTTGTTTTAACCTTTAAATCCTGGAGAATGCTGCTCGTCACTAACTATGTGAAGCCAGAATTAAATTGGTCTACAAATAAATCGGTTACAACCCTCAGAACTTGAGACTGAAATTTTTTTGACTGATTTTTTCACAGATTTCAAATTCTATTTTCCTTGTTTCTTTAGGTTGTTTTGATGATTAGGAACCAGATTAGGGCTTTTTTACTTATGTAAAGTATACCCTAAATATATTCCCTAAATCATTATAATTATTATAATTATCTCTATATTTTGTTTTTGGGGGGTTAGTTTTTCTTGACTTCATTTCTACACACATTGACCTACAACTTTCACATACTTGAGTACAAATGCCAAACAATGTTCATTACAACATACAAATAAATTCATGAATTAGAACTGCCTTATTCATTGTCAATAACTTCAACTTCAATTATATCTATAACTAGAATTTTAACTTACTTCAGTATCCCAATATCTAGTTTCTGACCAATTCTCACCATTTTTACATATAGTGTGCACAGCTGTCTGTTCTACAATCCCTATAGAGTTGATTTGTCATAAACTCTAAACGTTTGGAGTTATAAATTTTTGTTGTCTAAATTTGCGCATACTACTGTATTTCAAATGCCATATTGACAATTTTTTTTTACAGTAAACTATACTGAAAACCTATATTCTAACTATATGAAAATGAAGATCATATGCTATTCTGAGAGCATAATAACACCAAATGAACAGTTGATTTTTTTATATTTTTGCAGCTGATTTCAAAATCTGAAGTTTTCAATATTCAATTTTATAATTATTTTTTATTTTCTTGTTTTTCAAGTTACATTGGTATCATTTAGACAAAGTTGGAGCATTTGCCTAGTAGATTATGCACAAAACATTTGAAAGAGTTTCAGAAAATTTAAAAACTGAGTTCAATGTCACACATCATATGACGTTTTGCGCAGTTTAAGGGTTAAAATCTCTGTGTCCATTTCATATACTGAAGTACACAATGTTACCATAATTTTTCTTCCTGAGTAGTGTTATTTCCTAATTGTTTACAACTGAAAAATATTGAAAATGGCTCTCTCTCTATCTCTCTCTCTGTCTTTTTTTTTTTTTTTTTTTTTTTTTTTTTTTTTTTTTTTTTTTTTTTTTTGGACTGCGGCAAGTTTACTCGGCACTGAGTTTATCCGGAATGTTTTAGAAAATGGGTAAATTTCAGAATATCACTGTCCTAGTCACAAAAGCAAACTGTGTAGGGAATAATAGCCATTTTCTATACTTTGGAGGCATAAGGAATAAGTAAATAACACTACATAGGAATAAAATATAAAATTTGTTAGTGTTATTGATGTAGTTTTGCCTTGTTAACTTAATTGCCTAAGCGTTTGTGAATTCTTTGTTATTACTGTATTATAATTATGATAATGACATTTTCATGCAGAGGTCTACCATTTACAAGACTGTGGCTAATTGCATGTTGCAGTTAATTTTGTCTGCAATTACATTTACCTGCAATTTTGCAATGTAATATTTATTAGGTACAGCACTTTTGTGTGTATCTACAAATATTTTTACTAAAATAAGCAGTGACAAAGGCATGATTTATTTATATTTTAAGGGTTTGCATGGCTTATGGTTTTTATACTAATGCTGTGTTGTTTGTCTTTTGTCACATTCACTCTACATGGTAAGTACAGAGACTGAATCATTTCTTAGACACAAGTTTGTGCCTGGTACAGTACTGTACAGTATCTTCAACACCTGTTTACGTCTTCCACTCATTGCTATATATGGATTTTTGCAGGCAAATCTTTTTTTGTGCTGTATTCTGCATTCTCTCTTTGAAGTTTGGTGGACATGCTGTATTTAATTTATAGTACAGTATATTGATATTTAGGACTAATTTGAATAGCATGCCACTTTCATATACTATTGATGCATAAAATCTAAATTTGTATTGCATTGTGCTGTAGTGTGAAGTATTTTCTTATTTAGTTTCATGCATCATTGTTATCTACCCTTACACCTTAAGAGGTACTGGTACTGTATATATATATAAAATGTGGTGGGTGTGGGTTACCTCCTCACACTATTCAGATATTTTGCCATGTAAAAAAATATGAACTTTTAATTATTTTGTACACACTGGGAAGTAGCTGGGTGGGGGACATTGTTAGGTCCGTGGACGCATCAATTTGCAGATTGCTGACTGGTCATGATGGTGCGAGGGCTCTGGTGTTCGGGTTAAATAGCTTTTATATTTGCTTTTTCACTTTGATTTACACAATGTGTGGAATTACTTGATTCATGTATGCATAATTGCACGTGAATCTGTTCCTGGCACAGCTCAAAGACTTTAAGTGTCATGCAACCTGCTCCTTTGATGCTGGTCTGTCTGGAAATGTTGTCCAAAAAAAAAGATTTAAACACTAGTGAGATGACCAAATTGGGATTGGAGGATGATTGCATGTTTGTTAAAAGATAATTTCATCATTATTAAGCAATTAAAATGATAGAATTTTGAAATGGGTTATGGTTAACTCCATTACATTCATATAGATTTTTTATAAACCATATTTACACAATTTGTATAAGAACTGTGAGATAGTAACTAAAATCAACATAAGATAACCACGAGGATTTTTATGAAGATCAGTATTTGACGACTGATCAAATACATCACTACACTTCATTGGTTAGAATGCTGTACCACCCATTTCTTTGCCATTATCATTTATCAGACCTGGTTAATTTTTCAGTGGTTCAGTCTTCTCCCTAATTTTTTATAAATATCTGAATAAACTCCTCAGGATTTGTCTTTGCCTGCTCTGCTATACAGTACATTGTAATTTTCTTTCTTCTTGCTATTGCATCAGATTAACTTTCTCATTCTTAATCCTGTTGTACTCTATATGACTGCTGATTGTTGGGGACAGGAAGCTTGTTTAAAATTGTTGGTCTATACAAGATCTACTTACCTTCCCCAGTCACCTCACTCCCAGGGAGCCGGTCGGCCGAGCGGACAGCACGCTGGATTTGTGATCCTGTGGTCCCGGGTTTGATCCCGGGCGCCGGCGAGAAACAATGGGCAGAGTTTCTTTCACCCTATGCCCCTGTTACCTAGCAGTAAAATAGGTATCTGGGTGTTAGTCAGCTGTCACGGGCTGCTTTCTGGGGGTGGAGGCCTGGTCGAGGACCAGGTCGCGGGGACACTAAAGCCCCGAAATCATCTCAAGATAACCTCAAGTACCTATACACTACTAAGTGAACACAGGCATCTGGCCACCTTCTCTCTCATGTGGTGTGATGTTTCTTCTCTTATTGCCAAATGACTGCAGACATAGGGCCCAAATTCTTGTTTTGGAGGTTAAATGTCCAGATGAACTTTCCAGGATGTTGAAATATTTCTTTGTGGAGCATTTTGGGAAAAGTTGCCTTTAGTAGTGAAGCGCACTTTTTCGTGAGGCGAGTGCTGCTATCTTTTGCAGCCATAGGAGTGAGCTTTTTGGTAACAAAAATTAAGTACAAAAAAGTATCAATATCAAGAGTAACTTCAGTAAACTCATTTGACATGTTAATTTACATACTACAATGATGCACATAAATACAGTTAATACTTTCTCGATTCATTACTCAGTTCTTCAGTTTTTGTATTTTAAATGTTATAATTACTTAATGTGAAGCATACATTATTTAATGCTCAAAAGTATAATGCATCTTGATTACACTTCAAAAATGTATTGAGTAATTAATCTGTTTCATTTATACAATTCATTCGTGTGTCACTCCTTGGAATTGGCAATGGCTAAATCAGCATTTATTAAATTCACAACCATGTGGATATATCATATTCTCTACTCTGAAAATCTCTTCTCAGCATAGTTATAGCCTGAACAATCATTTTACAAATATGTTTTCAATGAGCTATCTCTGTTTTATATTAATTTGTTCTGGTTGTTGCAGGACCTTTAAATTTTATTGGACTTATTATTTCAGGGGTCATTAACAAGGGATGCCAGCCAAGAAGGACAATTTCTAATGTCATCCAAAATGTTGGGCAGGAAATGAGTGTGTTGATTCGAGACAAGTTGAGGACCATATATTTCTTGATGGGGTCTTACTTCATCACAGGTAAAAAGCTTAGGCTGCATCAAGAGAGAACGGATAACTCCTAATTTTCCGTTCTCCAGTATTTTCTGGAGGTGTTAGAGGAGGAGGAGGAGGAGAGGGAGATGGCTGGCCCAAGCCCACAGCCCTCTGAGAAGGGCATTATGACCAAGTTAAAGGCAAGCTACAGGAAAAGCATCTGGTAACTGCCAAGAATATCAGACATATGCTGACTGAAAGGTCAAAATATAACCCACTACCATATTATCAGTGGAGGTTTTCATTAAAGTGGAGACAATTCAGAAACTTGAGTAAAAAATTTTTTTCAGAGTTTTTGCCTCTGAAAAAAATATATTGAGGTAGAAAGTAGAGATGCAGCATGTGAATGGGCAGCCTGGAGCACAGGAACACTACCCTGTGCTGCAGCCTAAGGCATCTTCAGGAAAGAGAGTAGAAAAGTGTGAACTTGAGCAACAAGAACAATCAACCAGAAGAAATGACTGGAACCAGCTTGTCTTCAGGCAAGACTAGCTGCAATGTGCAAATATATCAACAACAATGTTACAACAAACTGAAATGAATATCTTGAACAAGGTCTCACTCACTCCAACTACAAACACAAAGCCAGGCACCTGAGAAATGATAGGGAACGTGGCCAATTCCACTTGCCACTGCCCTGTAAAGAGCTCCTGGTAGCATAAAATTCTATTGTGACATCTGCTAAGTTAGAAGATCTCTAAAAACTAGTTGTCGAGAGATTGTGCGGTAAGTGCAAAACCTGGGCCCATAGATGCCAGGATGCCACCTACTGAGAAATAATAAAGGCATAAAGTGTCCTATTTACCCTCTCAGCAAATACAGTATTTATTTTTTTAAACTCTTCAAAAAGGATTATATTTATATTTCTAATAGGAAAATTATCTGCTCTTTCTGTGTACAGTATGCAATTTATAATCCTCAAAACGAAACAAAAATTGAGAAAATAACTCAACTCGATATCACACCATAAGTGTTCCAAATGCATATACAGTACCATGCTGTATAATTATTAGTACAGGAAGTAAGTCTTTATTAAGGAATTTTGTGCATTTTTGGTGCAAAATAGAAGAAAATTATATGGTTTTTCAACTTGTGTATTGTTTTCTATTATTATTATATTTTTAATAAGAAATGAAACTGCTCATTCCATATGTACTGTATCATGAAATATTAACCTGTGATGAGCAAGAACATAGTTCTTCAGTATGATCAGTGAGTTTTACTAAATGCCTCTGAATAATTGTTTTTTTAGCCTGTGATATTTGTCCAGACATCTCACCTTCAAGAAATTTTTTAGGGCTCATTATTTTCTGCCATATAACAGCAAGTGAGGAATGTATCACCTGTTGCAGTCTATATACCTGTCAGAAATAACTTGTTCTTGTTCAAAACTTGTTCGCCGTTATGAACACAGCAATGGTTAATGGTAAATGTGAATCGAGAATTCTTTTTCCTTAATCAAAATGTAAAAAATAAGAGAGCAAAAAGAAAATCATTATAGGGAAAAAAAGTGTACAGTATTACTTTATATATTTTTGCAACAACAGTACTTAAAATTCCTTGGGGAGTCTACTTATTTCTTGGCTTTCTGATGAATATTTCTGTACAGTATTGGTAACACACGCATGGCCTGGTATCGAGTTACTTGGACTGCTGTTATTACTGCATCGCATCAAGTTTACTTAAAATCATGTTCAGCTTTTTTGTATACGCAATATTTTTTTTCTGATTTTTTTAAGACCTTGATGAGGGGGAAGGGGAGGGGGGGGGAATACAAAGATTGCTGGTTATGATTATTTATTATGTATGTTATAGTGAATGGAACTTGGGAACACACACACATGGCCTGGTATCAAGTTATTTGGATCATAATGTATTTTCTATTAGGAAATGGAAACTTTTAATGATTTGTTTTTTCACAATTACAAAACATTTTGTTTATGGTTCCACTGGAAATATCTTCTCAATTTCTTACTATAAAAGTAATTTTGTTAGCCCTATCCAGACCAAAGAAAGTTTGGGTCCTAATCAAAAGTCCTGCAGCTAAGGGGTTAATAAACTATATATTTTTGTTTATAATGTTCAGCAGTCAAAATTTTTTTTGTCTATTTTATAATTGTAAAATGCATAAGAATTTTAATTTAATGACTTGGTAGCACGCCCTAAGTGTTCAGAAAGAATATAATATCATAAAAGCAACCAGTAAGCAAATTAAAAATAAATTGCCCTGCCTTTGTTTTTCTTTACTTTAATATTTTTGTTTTTGTAAATTACATTTTTAATAAGAAAATTGCTTATTTACAGATTTGGCATTACAAATAATTATAACAAAATTGTAAGGGTGAAATACAGTAATGTATAAAAATTTATTTTTGTATTTATATTACCTTCATTCGTTAATGAAAATAAATAGCCTAACAACACTACTATTGGGCCAAAAGTATTCCATATAAATCGATGACAAATACATTTTGTATATATTTTAGTGAAAAATACAACCAAAACTCCTTTATGCACTTTTAAAAATTCTACACCATTTCTCTCTCTCTCTTGCCACATCATTTATTTCCTAATCCACAACCATCCACATAATTGTGGCACTCCTTTTGATACAGGTATTGGCATTCATTAATTGTTAAAAGTCATGGAAAAAAATTTCAATTTATATTCACAGTATACCAAAACCAATTATCACTATGCTTGTAAATTGGTTCCAATATGAAAACAGTAATTATGTTTTCATTGGAACCTCAAATATCTAGAGCATTTTTCCCAAATTCCTGATATTGAGAAATAATTTGTTTTCTAAATTATATTAAACACCGTTTAAATATACACATGAATTTTAATATTAAAATATTGATGCAGTAACTTTATACAGCAGATTGTTTTACTTATCTTTTTGTTCTTTGCTGTCCAGTCTTATTATCCCTGAAACCCACTGGTAACAAAATAACTTAGTGACTAGAGCATTCATCAAATGCTGGAACTGTTATAGTTAGGTTAACACTAATTTACTGCACTTAATGGTAAAGGCGATGATGGTAAAGGCAATGTCTTCAGTACAGGTGTAAATTACAAATTATGTTCAAAATAAAAGATACTTTAGAGAGTAATCAGGATATAACCCAAAACTGGCAGATGGTCCTGTCAAGCCACTAACTGCTGGAGAGGGGCCTTTGAAACCTGATTCTGCTAGTTGTGTGAGTTGAGTGTAGGAAGTACAGTATGTGCAGGCACTGGGGAGTGTGTTTGTAATGACCCGAGCCTTGCTGCCTTACCAACAATTAACATTTTGAGTCAGTCATCTGCATCTGCACAGTGTTTGTCAAAACTTTATCTTATCCTTCAGCCTGGCCCAGTTGTTTTTAGTTTGCTAGCCAAGATTTCAGAAGTCATACCTCTTCACACCAGGCCCATTTTATCAGCATTATAAATATGAAAAAAAATCTTATGCTCTGCTGAAGCCTACAGTTTTATTTTAAATGGCTCTTCACAGTACATAGTGCTCTATTTCTCACCATAAATCATTCTCCTTTTATTCAAATTTCTTTTTAATTTTTGAAGCCACTCAAAACTCAAATATGAGTTCTCAATCTGTAAGCTATGATCAAATGTGATGGCGCATTATTGATTTGTTGAAATCAGCCAGGATAATACTATGTTACATCTTCAACCAATTGTCAGCTGCCTCATCTAAATTGTCATGTTTTGAGGCATTGACTATTATCTTCTCTGAACCTTTACTACCAGAACTCGGTGAACTTTATAATCTTACTTCACTGCATTTTAATACCAGAAATAGTGCTAATGCCAATGGCAAACTTGTCTGTCAGTCTCTGCACTTCCCAGCCACAGTCACATTTCTACAACAAATTGGCCTCCTTGTCCTTAGAAATTTAGTCTGATATTTGGCTCCTCCACCTTGACTACTCTCGCTGAAAGACATCGTTTCTAAAATCCAAAAATATAAAAAATCTGTAGTGGGATTGTCTCCAACCATTTCAGGCTTAAGATGCTTCGTTTTAAATGGTGCTCAAGTATAGCTGTTAGTTCAGTAATGGGGAATGTAAATTATAGTTTTATCTGTTTAAGTGTGTTTAGTGTGAATCTTCACTTAATACAATGTGGCTGCTGTATGTCTGAGTAGTTGTAGAATATCTGATATATCTTGTGTTTAGTGTCTTGGACTCTGAATAATTAGTACTTTCTTAATCATTACTAATTGTTTTTTTTTCATATTGTGTTTCTTGACACTAGCTTGCCTTTAGATGAGATGCCTCATTGCATGAAAGTGATATTTTGACACAGTATCTGTAAATTAAGAATAGTATTTAATTAATATTTATTAACTGCTCAAATATTTATAGAAAAAAGTCCCTTCTAATAAAGCAACAAAAGGTAAATTTTTATATAACTTAATTTATGAATAGCTCTAATAATTTAGATGTCTTATAATAAGTGAGTGATAGGACAGATTACTGAAAAACAGCTTAGAGTTGTGTTTTGAAAAATTATGTTTGAAAAAATAGTTTAAAAATAGTCTGTAAAATGTTACATTAAAAAAAATCAACAATAGAAAATGGCTTGCATCTCTTGGCTGAAACTGAACATTATAGAAAGCAAATCTTTTGTTAGCTTTGTAGATGTTTGTCTTGATTCTATGTTAGAAGCAAGTGTAACAGTCCCTTGTAGTGCTTAGGTAAATTTGTATCCTCTTGAAAGTTTTGATTTACCACCAACCTAAGGGCAAAAGAGAGAGAGAGAGAGAGAGAGATCCTATCTTTAGTATAGTAACTTTACCACCATTTCTAAGGAAAGAGGAATGTTGTCTCTGCATTGTAACTTTGCAACCACTGTTTTCACATTGGTCTGTATCGAAATGTTACTCTTGTCATAGATTGTAGAATTTACAATCTATTAAGTATTATTTTGAAACTTTTGTGAGGTAAAAATTGCACATTAATGCCATAGATAAGTTTGTAAAAGCTTCTTAGTGCATTTCCTCTTGGGGGATGCCCAATTCTCTTTCTACATACTGCTGTACTAGATCTTGTACAACTGTGTAGGATGTACAAAGCCAAGTAATATACAGTATGGCAACATGAGAAAAGTCTCCCCAATCTTTAGGTATCATGTATGGTAATAAACATTTCATTATCCTGGCCTGTTGTACTTTGATGATTGTTTATTATAATAAATTTGGTGTTAAGCAAATACAGAATGAGTGACTTAAAGCTTTGTTGTAGTACAGTGTTGTGGGTATCTCATCACATTTTAGGATTGTATGGGAAAAGATATTTAGAGAATATTATAATCTTGATTGTGTAATTAATAAGTTTTGCTTTATCCACAGCATCCCAGTTTGTGAAACTGACATTGCAAAGTTGTCCTGAAGGTGAGGTGACGAATATAGCATCACCCCAGGATCCTTCACACCGGCCCTTGCCCCCTACACCCACACAGTCCAAGTCAAACGATCGTATTACTGCACCATTACCTGTAAATGTAAGTGCATGATCTTCTGATGTTCATGGCTCATACCGATTTTCTCATCTTCCAATGTTATTTTACAAACAAAGCCTCCAGTCTGTATGTGCATAGACTTTCTTCATATTTAATTTGTTGAATTATTGTTGTGATCACTCTTTTTAAATTTATTTATTTATTTATATATACAAGAGTTCCTACATTGTTGTACAGCCACTAGCATGCGTAGCGTTTTGGGAAAGTCCTTAATCCTATGTTCCCCGGAATACGACCCCGCCAAATCGTTTAACAGCCTTTTCAAATACAGTACATAAAGCTTGGCAATAAGTTTTTAAAGATTAAAGGGAAATATTGCAGAATAAAAATTTGTATATATTATTATTATTATTATTATTATTATTTGATTTTTGTATCAAAAGTTTTCCTTCATTATAATATTAGTACTGTAATCATATCATATAAGGTATTGTGAAACTTCTCATGATTCAATTAAAAAATATAGTTCCATTGATATCAATCTGCTTTCTTCAACAGACACAGGTACAAAATCAGATGGAGGTAAATAAGGGAAAAATTTTGACAAAGTACCTGGAAAAGCAACGGCGAGTAAGAGATACTATTATGGTAGAGCTCCAGAGAGGTCCCTCTAAGGTTAGTCATGTACACAAGTAAGTCACCATAAAGATGACTGGAGCAGCAAACATGTTAGTCTAGTGGAGAATGACAAATGTGTTACATTTCTTGTTAATGTAAATTCTTAGGTATTGCATGTATGTATCAGCATGTTTAGTATGTTGTTGCTACTGTAGAGCAACTGGCCTCAGTTGCCTGGGGAAGCTTAGATGGTTCGTAAGATTGGCTACACTCGGTGCAACACTTCTTGCTGGTCTGCGTGGTTTTTTCTTCAACTTTATTGTTTAACTTAAAACTGCTTTTCCATTTCTTATATTTTTAAATTTTTCAGTTTTTACTATTTTTCCCATTTGATTGTGTTAGTGGAAAAAACAATATTTTGCACCAATTAGTGCTTTTTAATAAAAGTACAGAGGTCTATGCCACCGGTTCACAACCCGGGTTCAATTCCTGGGCAGGACAGATGGTCGGGCACAATTCTTTTCACCTGATGTCTCTGTTCATCTAGTAGTAAATAAGAATCTGAGCATTACGATTGTTATGGGGTTGCATTCTTGGGAAGGTCATCCTTGGGAAGGTCATCCTTGGGAAGGTCATTCTAGGTCATTGACTAGTCATTGACTTCAATCATTGACTAGGAAGGGAACCTCAATGAGCCTAAAAATACAGGCTACCCGTCCTCACTAACAGGAAACAAGATGTTAGGGATAAACCAGCCTTTTTAAAGTTTTTTGGGCTAATATTTCAAGTGCTTATTTATGAATATTTTTGCATATTAGTGCATTTGAAATGTTTATGAGAGGCACGGTATTTCACAAATTCCGAACCTCCCCCTCCAAAATATGGAGTTTACAGAGGACAAATCATTGAAGGAAAATATATAATTAATATAATGATTACTTATGTTGCTAAATGGACGCATGAAGAAAAAAGAACTATACACTGTATGTATACTATATCTGTTATTTTATTCTAAAACTAAAACGTAAAGAAATGTTATAGGTTTTTGACATTTCTCGATTTCAGATATTTTAACATAATTTTCATCTGCATATAACACCCAGGGACATCGTGCATGTTCTTCATAGCCTCTGTCTTTTGTGCCATTGGTACAACTTTCTGATGAATGTGCTCACCATTATTTCCTCTTCCATTTTTTTTTTATCTTAGTTCTGGCAATGTTGCATATACTGTACAGTACAATGTTGTTCACTTTTACTCACATATTTGACACTATTCCTTGAAAATTAAATTTTATTTTTTATTTTTATCTGGTAGCATTATCTGTTGTCACTTGGTGTTGATAAATGCAAGTAAAGTAATAACTGTGATCATCAGCAGTAGCTTTAACATCCGCACACACCCACACCCATCATCAGCATCATGTCTTCATCATCATTAACCTTTTTAATCATCTCCATCTGATGATCATCTTGACACCATCATTATATTTTCAGTCACCAAGTGAATTAATACAAATGGTAGTTAGTGATATGCCTTCTTGTTTATTTTGTTTTACTTCCTTGTAAGAATATCCCAAGCTAAATGTTTCATCGTCACGTTCTTAGTTGACGTTATGCTCTAATATTACTTTCACATTTTGTTCATTTGTTTTTGTAGCTTCTACACATCTTTTGACTCTTACAAGGCTCAAGTTGCTGTACACGTTAGGCTTTACATTCTGTTGTCAGTGGTCACTGTTTACCTTTTGCAGGTTTTGCAGAGAAACCTTGAGAAGGAGTTGGATTCTTTAAATCGTCAAATATCCAAAATACAGGAAGAACTCAAGAATATGAAAGACATTGAAGCTCAAGTAAGCGTTCAATTAATTTTTCTTATTTGAACATTGAATTTTTTTTGTACTTAATATTCTTTTTACTTAGAATTACAGTACCCTCTACAATATTTACATTTAAATTCATGAAAAAACACATAAAATAAACATATTAATTATTTTCTATTAATGCCTTTTTATGTTTTTTTATTTTCTTAATTTCACTAATGTTTGCTTAAATTTTTAAGATAGCTTGGTTTAGTTGTTTCTTTGGATTATGCCACTTACTGCATTGGAATAACTCAGGCAGCCTTTCACACTATGTAAGAGACACTGTGAGGGGGCTTGTAATCTGTTGTCTCATGCTAAGACTTCTAGACAGGTCTTCTGGATGTATGAAGATTACCAGGCTTGCAATGTGCCTATGGTACTCTGCATATACTTGATGCTTTTGCTGTGGCCAACTAATGACATGTTTAATTTTGGATTGAAATGTTTAAACAATTTAATTTATATTTTGTTTTATTTTTTGTTTTTGTGTTTTATGTTATGTCATGATGTGTTGTATTTGTTTTCAGTTACACTCGCACCCTCGCTCCTCCCCACGCTCTCCCCCTCTTTCTCGACCATCATTTTCCCTCCCACACTCCCATCATTCACATACACATTCACTCTCTGAAATTCCCCCACCACTCCCAGCTCGTAACCGCTCCCTAGTCACTCAGATATCAGCCCCATCATTAACATCCTTGACTCCTGCTCCTCCTCTTCCTCCTCGACACATGCAGCTGGACAGATTTGGGGAGGGAAGTCTAGCACAAAGTCTAGAGAACATTCATAAGGTGCAGAGTCTCAGTCATGTAAGTTGCTGAAGCTACGAAAATACTGTTTTTAAGTACATTAAGATTTTGTTGCTGTGGGTGCTAAACTGCTCTTATAATTTGTCTGCAACCATCGTCTTGTCTGTATGTTGGATTGGCTTTTTCTGCTTCTGCTGTCTATGCTCTTTGTATTATTATCTTAATGGGGGTGCTTTTGTGCTAGGATGTGTTGGGATTTTTTTTTTTCTTTTACGTGCATGAGTATTTGCAAGATATACAAGTTCACAGCATAACTAACATTTATGGTATGTGATAATAGATAGAGTAAATATTAGAGTAAATCAAGTCTTTAGCTTTTCTGTTGGTATGGAAATACTAACGTAATTTATTAGTTATCCTGCATTTGCATTAATGCTGCATGTTATGATTTGATTAAATTCTCCGATGAAAACATTTGAGACCTGCTGTGATCTTTCTTTTACTATTATTCTTTTGAAACTGGGTATTTTAATGATAACTAATCATAAAACTGTATTGGTTAAGATGAAGTTATTTTGTAAAATGCTGTATGTAATACTTATCAACAAAATAATAATGTTTTTATGTAAGAAATGGGCTAAAGTATGCCATCAGCATTGCTAACAGGGTCATTCCAGTGTAGTGGGTAAGGTACTGGGTCAGAGTTTCTAGTATATTTATAGCCCACAGGGTTACTAACCTGTCATTTTACTGGTCATGTATATACTTCATTTGGTTTTCTTTATATCTTAACCCTGGAAATATCTTACACTGGTCAGAAATAAGTATAGCTGGCAATTCATATTTAAGCACAATAGTGCTACTGTATCATTGAATGCAAATTAGTAAGAATTGCCAGAATGGAAGCAGTTGCCTCATGCAAAATAACAAATAAATATTCATAATAAAATAATCACAAACATCGTCTAAAAGTAGTCGGTAAAGAAATGTAATAATAATGATCAGATTTCTAGTTACACTCATGCTGCAGTTAATGGATGTATTATATCACTTCAGTCTATCTAGCTTCCTCTGAGGCTAATACATTTTTAAAGTTGCAACCATTGACTTAGAAACCCCTAGTTAAACATTTAACTCCTTTTCTGTGGCTAATATTTGATGCTTGGTTTAAGTGAAAAATCTGCTTGTGTCAGACACACAGCACATAATCGTGTAATGTGTACTTGAGGTGGGTAGTGATGTTTGCTTCATGCACATGTATACAATGGCAGGAGGTGAGGGATGAGGCAGCAAGACAGGATTTAAGATTCCAAGATATCTGTTTGCACTTCTAGAGAGAGATCAAAGGTAGAACTTGTAGGAATTTGTTTAGGTGACTTTATTGAGTGCATAGTTGCTGCTAGTGCTCATTCCTGCATTTTTTGATGACAGTTTGCCCAGCTTCTCGGTAACCCATCAGGGGTTGGTATTGTCCCCTCCAGGCACACTACTATCCAGTATGATTACACCAACTTCCAAGGGAGAATGTTCGTTGGTCGAAAGATCAGCACTGACCCCCCCATTCTTGGCCTGATGTTGCAGCCTGTCCATGTCACATAGGATGTGTGAGAGGGTAGTCTCTCTCTCTCATAGTACACTGAGCCTGCACTCTTCTGTAGCTCTCCACACACAGTTCTAGTATGTGCTTACCACATGCACATTCAATTTCATTATAACTGTGCTCATATTATCCATTGCATTGTATTTGATTTACTATATTTCTTAATTATGAAAAGAAAAATCCCACAGTAAAATTGCTTGGCATCATTATCATTACCCTATTTACCACTTTTTTTTTGGGGGGGGAGGGGGCGAATAAGGGGGTGAATAATTTGCCCAAATAAACAAATATGAATTATTTAGTATAGAGAAAGAAAGTTGTTAATATTATATAGGAAAAGCATCACTCATTCATTCATTATATCATTTGCACCCTACAGTATTATGTTAATGATAAACGAGCACAACCACAGGGTAGATAAAGACTAAGCACAGGTGGTACTCGCACAAGGGGGGACAGGTGGAAACTGAGTACCCAAATGGAACACACACATTTGAAGGATTTTATTTTAGTATCAAAGTAGGTAACAAACGGAATGCATTAGGCAGTGATGTGGGGGGAGGCTCCCTCCATACACAGTTTCAAATGTAGATATGATAGAGCCCAGTAGGCTCAGGAATCTGTACACCAGTTGATTGACAGTTAAGAGGCGGGACCAAAGAGTCAAAGCTCAACCTCCGCAAGCACAATAAGGTGAGCACAGCAACACACAGGCTCCATAAGATCAAGTGTTCAGTAGTAGTTTCAGCAAAAAAAAAAATAAATAAATAAATCACACGTCTGTAAAATATTTAGATGAACTTGGCCGATATATTATTTATTAAGAATAACTTCATTAACAACAATGATAGCATAATTTCAACTTTTCATCTTCTATATTTTTAGTTTTATTGTATTACATTGTATTTTTTCTGTTGTTTTTTCAATGTTTAGGATGAATGTGAACATGTATTGAACTTCTAACATGTGTACTTGGCTACCATCATCAGGTTCACAAACAAAAATAGCTGGGCTCTTGAAAATGCATGTTTTGCTGTTTTAAATTTAAGATACAGTAATGCACCTATATGTATGGAATACACATGTATTTATTTGTAAATGCCAATAGAAGTCTGGTATGTGTTTGTGCATGAATTGAGTTTTTCTGGGAGTCGTGTGTGGGAAAGACTGTTTAAATGGGCTGCTTATTATCATCACAACAGTGGGACTAACTTATGTGCATGTCTGTATTTTATTACATTGATGCTCATGTTATTCTAGTCCATGACTGAAGTTATTAAGTATTAATAATTATTAGTCATTAGGTTGCTTGTTAACAAAGTGATTAATAGTTTGATATCATAAGGATTGCTAATTTTTTTTTACTTTCATTAACTTTATAGTAATAATGCCAATTAAGAACTTCAAATAACTGTCTTTTCATTGTTCATTTATGCCTTAAAGAGGGTGTTTGTCAAATTATAAATTATTTCTTTGAAATAGAATACTGTACAGTGATTTAATATGTAGAAAATTTAGTCAGGAGACACTTGAATAGATTTTGCTTTGTGTAATTGGAAAATCTGCTTTGTGTAATTGTGTTATCAGTAAGGTGTATGATAATACTGAGTGAAAGAATACAGAAAATGACCAAAAAACTGACTAGTAATGAAAAGATGTATTTTAAGATGGGTGAGGTTTTGTTGATGAGATACAGGGACAGTGGAGAGACAGTATAGTGTGTGTGGTACTTGTGGATCTGTAGAAAAACTTAAGGTAAATACAGTTTGTGTGGATCTGTACAATAGATACAAAGTGTATATGACCTTCATAGACCTGTTGAAAATGCAAAATAAAGTGAGCCAAGATGATTTGTGGAATAAGTAGGAGGCAGAATTTTATGAAGACACCATGTGTAAATGGCAGCCATGTACTGTATCATTGGTTTGATACAGGTGTGCATACCAACCAGTGACTACAAGGGAGTGAGATTTAACTCTTTATGGTTCAGTGTGAATGTGGATGGGGTTATGGCAGAAATCAAAGTTCTAGTATTACATTAGACATTAGAGAGAAGTGTGAACAGAGAGCATATTTGAATTACTGTATTGTAGAAAGAGTACTGTAGTCTGCCGCTCACTTTAAGGGCTATGTTCTTAGAAAACTTGCAGCAGGGCAAACTTAATTATATATGGAAAAGTAGACTTGTATCTCCAAAAACTTCCAAAATTCACTTTAACTTTTCTCAATAAAACAATTATCTTAACATTACTGGGTATCCTCAGTAGGGATACTTAATGACTTGAATATTCCTCATTGTGTACTTACTGGCCTGCTGGAACTCATTATGGTTAGGATGCAGTGGGAAATAATCATGGAAATCAAATTGAATGTGCTTTAGGGAGGTCTGTTGCGCAGACAACACTGCGCTGTGCTCTGACCACCAAAATAATAAATCACTGCAATCTGACACTTATGAAAATGTGTGTTTTATAAGTTATGTCAATTTATTGGAGCCAAGGTAGTAAAGAAGATTGGCACTCACGCCTGAATTTGCATTTTCCAATGAGTTTCAAAATGAGGGTTCATGGCATAGAAGAATTGACAGGTATGATAAGGGTGACTCAGGACAACGCAAAAATAGCAGGAATGCTAAAAAATTATCAGAAAACTACAAAATGATGAGGTGGGGAATCTGTCATTACTGAAAAGGAATCTTTCAAATGAAGACAAGGAAAGGTTAAAATGGAAACTTGAGCAAGATAACAAAAAATCAAAGTGATAGGGCTCTTGGAGCTGATGGAATTGAACATAGAATCCAGTCAATTAAATAGAGGTGTGGAGAGAAAATGAAACAATTACATGAAATTTTTTATGCTAACAAGAGATTAAGAAAATTTAATTATAATTTTAAAATAGGTTGTATTGCAGAGCATGTCACAATGGTGTGGCTGAAAGTTAATATTCCAACTTAACAAACTTGAAAGAAAAGACGTGATGACATTTTGACCCATTCGTGACTTATGAAGCTGAAGCTGAGACATATAGGGAAAATAAGCCATTATAAGGCCAGAGAGTAGAGAGGTGAGAGAAGAGATGAGTTGAGATGTAAGTGGAAAAAGTAGAGCATGAAAAATGGAATTGCAGCTCTGTAGTTGAAAGGAGAAAGTAAACAAAGTAAGCATTTACTCTGTCCCTTCTCTACTTGCTTTGTTTAGTTTCTCCCTTCAGCTCCATTTTAGTTGCCTTTAGCCCCATTTGCTTTTCTTAATGCTTTTCTTCCTTTTTTTATTTCCAACCTGATCCATATAACTGAGTACAGTGTAATGCAGTGGTCAGGTTTATTGATTACTGTAATGTGTCCATGACTAAAATATAAAAATTTGGATATACTGTACACTAATCTAAAAGATGATCTTAAATAAGGATCCCTATAAATGTGTTTAAAGTAATTAAAAAAAAGCTAGTAATAAAAACTTGCTTAAAAATAAATAGTAAATAGTAAATGTAAAATTAAAAGTTAGCATTAACTCCCTGGCATCATATTTAAGCTTTTGTGATGGTGTGTCACTCCCCGTGTGCTGCTCAAGACATAGGGTAGCACTTTCTGAGGTGTGCATCCTAATGCTTTCTTCAGATCACTGATACAGTAGCTTTATGCAGCCTTGGCTACATCATATGCTCTACTCCCACTCTTCAAAGCAGTTGACAACCCAAACAATCTAACCTTCTCTGTAACCATTTCAAGTTTTAGTAAATCATTTCCTTCTCTCTTAGATAAGAATTGGTGGGTGTGGACAATTAAAATTTTGTGCAGTAAATAAACCGTTGGAAAGATAGATGGTCAGGTACAGTGGTACCTCGAATAACGAATTTAATCCGTTTCGGCGCCGTGTTCGTCATGTGAAACAGACGTCATACAAAACGAATGTCCACATTTAACCACTGTGATGGCTGTGTTTATTGTGAAATTCCCCCAGTGTGCATGATGCAAAATCATGCACACTGGGGGATCCAAAAAATCATTTTTCTTTGTAAAATGATAAATTCCCTTCCCTGAACATGTGTCTGTAAAAATAATTACCAAATTCCACTTACTTTGGCTGTGAGGACGTAGACAAGGTGCACTGTGACGTCATCAGGGGCTGGTCGCCTGTGTGTGAAGCTCCTAGACACGGTCGCGCAGGCCATTCAAGCACCGCGTGTTGCCACGAATATATTTTCAAATATTTGTTTTATGTATTTCCAATGCAGTTTTATTTGTTTCTTTTATTGTATATGATGCATATTTGTGACCTTTACAATATGTATACAGTAAAATGTTCATAATGTTCCATGGAACTGTGATACATGTGTCAGTAATGTATCCACTATAAATGTTTATTGTCACAATATTACGTGATAAAAATTCACTAAAATTAAAATATGTACAGTTTCACATACTATTTACACAGTAACACACTTTATTACACACTCGGTACTTTGGAGGTGCGTAATAGTCAACGAAGTAGTCCATGGTACACAGCACGACTTTGCTCTCGTTGCACCAGCTACAGATAGATTTTCGGTCCTGTTTTATCATTCTGTGTGCTTGCAAATAATGCACTTGCATGCACCCTTGGCTTTAGTACTTGTAGGTGGTATGTAGTCAAGCTTGTAAAGCATAAGGTAGTATTGAAACGATTATAGGAAAAGCTCAAATTGTAAGGTAGTCTTGAAAAGATCACTTTGTAAGGTCTCACACAGGAAGAGATTCAGCTAGCCTCAAAGAGTGTCTGAGAGTCAGGAAGAGATTCAGGTATTCATGAAAATATTTATGGAAAACACCACCATGGAGGCCGCTAACACTGTTCATCTATGCTACTTGTATCAGATGCATGATCACTGAATGCAGAAAGCGATTCATCTATGTATCATCTATATAAATTGGAGATGGCAAGGGTGGTGCTCAGAGCTACAACTGAATACGCTCGCTGTATCATGCTCATAGGTGCTGTATCACTTGCATCCGACCGTTATGTTAAGTCCTTATTGCGCCTAGCTTCACCAATATTATGACCCTTATGTTCTTCAAACAATATGGTTTGAATTTCACCGACTGAGCATAATCTTTCAACACCGTGTCGGACAGGTGTTTGGGAGCCAGAGGCACGTGTGCCACAATTGGTTGCTCATGCAGTACTAACCCAGCCAGCAGCCCTAGTCTTTCATATTTGTTAAAGCAAAAGGTTCATTCAGTGTTTGTCGGGTAGGCTGTTCCATTATGGCAATCTTTCTTTGTTTAAAATGTGTTCCATTTGTTTTGTATTTGTCACTTACATCTCAATAATGGAGCAGCCTACCCGACAAGCACTTAACAAACCTTTATGGCATTTGTCTATTTTTCAAATTGTTTCAACTTTTTTTTTTTTTTTTTTTTATAAAGAAACATGGAACAGCCTACCTGTAGACCACCAAACGAACCTTTTTGACATTTGTTCTGGTTTTCAAAATTGTTCATTTTATTACGTTTTTTTTTATGTAAGAAACGTGGAGCAGCCTACCTGCCGACCACAGAACAAACCTTTTGCTATAAGATAAATGAAAAATAAATATTGAACTCATTTGAAGAAAGGAAAATGTCATAAAGGTTTGTTCAGTGTATGTAAGATAGGCTGCTCCATTATTGAGACGTAAATGACAAATACAAAACAAATGGGACACATTTGAAACAAAGAAAGATTGTTATAATGGAGCAGCCTACCTGCCGAACACCGAACAAACCTTTTTGACATTTGTTGTATTTCAGAAATTTCATTTCTTTTTTTCTACAAAAACGTCAATGTTTTGCAACATCTCAGCAGTCGCCCTTTTATATCCCAGCATCATTAGCATCTTTAAACAAGAACAACATAATTTATGTGCATCGTCGGAGGTGTCCGAGAATGTGCAAGAAGCAGCGCGACCCCACCATGAACCAAGTGTTAACGTTACTCAAATGAGCGTTTGCCATACAGGACGATTTGACGCTGATCGGGCCGTTCGTTACCCAAAATGTTCGCCTTTTGGGGTGATCGTTATGCGAGGCACCACTGTTTTTTTTTGGATAAAAAAGTGCATAATATTAAATGTGGTTTATCCCCATGGCCTTCCTCCTACTACTATAATAGGTGGGGGAATAACCTTCGCTAGGCTGTGCATTGGCCCCCCCCACGCGCGCGCGCACACACACACACACACACACACACACACACACACACTTAATGGAACAAAGACTTGCTCCTCCTTGTCCAAACTGCAATGGAACAAAGACTTGCTCCTTCTTGTCCAAACTGCATTGTCTCACTTAATCATGCACAACCTTGCTTTCCCAATGAGTCTGAGTTACCTTTCGTTGATCAATTAGTTTCTTCTGGCATTACTCGTCGTATGTCTTATTGCTCTCATAATGGCATCCTGGAGGATATTTAGGACCTTTTGACTATTCTGCAAATACAGGCAGTGCTATGCAGTCTTCTAGGCTTAGTGTCTTTTTATAATTACTTACTTATTTTGCAGTAAATATTCGTATAATAAATAAATAACAGTTTTCGGCAAATCAAAATTATGAAAAAGTATTTTTTTAATTTATTTATTTTTTACTGAACTGACTGTAACAAAGTTGGTGTTGTCAGTCCATTATGGACCTTGTATTAAAAAAAAGTTGAAGGCTTGATAAGTACAGTAAATATGCAGTACATATATAATTTTTAAGCTGACCAGACCGCACACTAGAAGGTGAAGGGACGACGATGTTTCGGTCCGTCAACATACTTTGGCCACGTTATTGTGACTCATCGCCTCTATAATTTTTAAATCCTCTCCACTACCTGCGTCCTACATTCGTGGTGTGGAAATGTTTTTGCCTTTGGTTTGGATAATTAGTCAAGTTGGATTCCAAGTCTAATTTCCTTCCCAATTTATTGCAAGGTATATGGGGATGATTGTATCATTGAGTAGAAGCTGATTTTGCTGTTTTGAAGTAAAAACATGCGAATTGTGAATTATTTTTATTTGTTATTCTGAGAAAATTAATTATTCATGTTTGTAATGATTTCAATTTAAGAACATACAAAAATAATTTAATACTTGTTCAAGGTGTTTGCCCGTATTTTGCATTTTTGTAATATAGTTTACTGAATGTTACTAGTGACATTCATTGCTGGAAGGTCTGCAGTTGTATGCCTTCCTCCTATAAAAAGTGAAACTTTTGTAGAAATGCACTTTTTTTTTAGGTACAGTGAAATTTTCTTATTAAGGTCATAATAATGTCTTAATACATTTTATTAACTTGTAGCTAAATGTTTCAGTTGCAGATATGACAGTGAAAGAGAAGAGGCAATTTGAATGTAGGTAGACACGTGTTGCATGTATTGAGGGGCTGGGGTGAATGTAGCATGTTTGTTGAGGGCTGGTGTGTATGTGTGTGTGTGTTCGTGTGTGGAGGCCGGGTGTATATGTTGAGAGCTGGTGTGTGTGTGTGTGTTTTACATGAGTAGGGGGATAGGTTATAATGTATAAATGTGTAAATTGGTGAGTGGATAAGTTTATGAATGAAGCAGAAGTCCTTTGTGTTTGCTGATGAAATAAGTGTAATTATATAACTGATATTTTTCATTATTGTTGCTTATAGCATTTTGAGTTATTTAATAATATTAACATTTGTTGACCTTTTTATTACAGTCTGTAAGTTCTGTTTCGGAGCCTGGGAGTCGTCCTCCATCTCATTACAGAGCAAAGTCGAGCCCTGATCCCCTTGGCCTTCATACTTGTACTGGTAAGTTTTGGATGTGATACTGTGGTTTTGAGATGTTTGTTAATGCCAGTTTTAACACATTTGTAACTTTCTTATTCATTTCATGCTGAATGTGTTCCCATTCCAACATAGAGCTGCTAGTTTGCCATAATTTTAGATGAAGTTGTGTGGAGGTATTTGAGCAAGACAAAGATTAATTGATTTAAAGGTAAAATTAAGTAGTTTTAGGATTATACAAGTGAACTAGGAAATGGTACACTATCTAATGTATTCATAATTTAGTGTTCTATAATAGAGTAAATTGGTTTGTGACAGGGACATAATAAAACATGATCTGGGAAGAGATGAAAGAAGGCAGACTACAGTTCCACATGGCATCAACAGATAAGCCCAGGCCTTGAGCAAGTGAGAGAAAATCTTTGGCGATAGAAAAAAAACGGAGCAGAATCTGGTGAGCACAGCCTAGGAGTGCACCAAAAGGGAGTACATTGCAGGGTAACTGAACACAAGGCTAAAATACCTAAAGGCAATCCTCTCCCCAACTACAGCAATCATGTACTTGGTGGAAGGAGCAAGGCTTCCCACCTTAAGTTAGCAAAACGGTACTCAGAATAGAGAGCAAAAAGAAGAAAAATCTATGGTATCACATGGTTTCACCAGGATGAAACAAGGTAAGGTCAAAAGTAAAACATGGAACTCGATCAATAGCCAGACGTGAATGGGATAAGGTCATAAGGACCCAAAACATGGTGCACCCCAACCAGAGGCTGGTCAGTTCAGAAAGGCAAAAGGAGGAGTGGGTAAAAAACACATAGTGCATGCAAGAGACAAATAACCAGGCAATACCAAATTTTAGATGCAGATATAGTCTTTGTGCCGGAGAAAACTGAAAGCAAGATGTACAATCATCCTGATAAGATAGCACCTTATGCTAGGCCACAAACAGAGAAAGGAAGAGTGAAGCAAAAATTGGGCAGGCTGATGCAAGCCTTGCAGTAGCAACAATGCGAATCATCCAGGCAAACAACATGGGAATCCTAGCAGAGAGGGAGCTCCAACTCTCTGAGATGTGACACCCAACTTGTGATGTAATCCTTACCCGGTGGAGGCCAATAGTTCACACTGTGTACACACAATAGGAAGTGAAATACCATCCCATGAAAATGAAAAACAGACAGAAGTTTTCATAATCTTTTGCGAGTTGCCTTCCTTACCAACTATGTTTTTCTTATAACTTGGCCTTTTTATTCATGTCAGGATGTTCTTACTCAGGTCTGATGTACCTTTGCTACTTTTATCAGATGATGTAACTTTGATTTGCAAATAATATCAGGATAGAAGCCAGTGGAATGAAGCCACTTGTGGAATGAAAGATCAGACTGCACTCTCACAAGGAAAACACAAGGTCAATATATGTTCCCTCAAAGTAGGTTTGAATTCCTTGGAAACACTTACATTAACTCGTTTGTACAATATAGTGCTGTACAAACTTTGTAAAATATTTATGAAATAAATGCATTTTTAATGATAAAAATCGTGATTTGGTGGAAATTATGAACTGACTATCCGAATTTCATTGCGTGTCCCTCGGGTATCCAAGTTTTTTCATTATAATTTCAGAGGGGAAACTCAATGGATGGAGTTGACTTGTTATATTGCAGATTCTGGAGGTGCCACTCTATTGTATATGATGTAGATTATGTTAATAAACATATTTATAATTTCTTCTAGGTTATGCAAGTGGAAGTGACTCTGTTGTTGAAGTTAATTTGTCAGGTGGAAGTCGAAGTAAGGTGCCCTCTGTATGTAATGAAGATATTTCAGTTCTGGAACCCCCAGGAACTCCTCCTCCACCCTATGCATCTGGTTCAACAACCCATCTTTACCCTTCTGATGAGATGGAGGAGAATTATTCTACTATAGTTGATGATGTGAGTTAAGAAATTTATCTCTTTCCTCCTCTATCTATCTATATATATATATATAATACAAATACAAAATACTGTAATGTAGTATTGTTGGTATATTTGTGTGTTTGTACTTAACTAGGCACAGTTACAAGAGATGAGAGCTGGTGAATGCCAAAACCATTGTAAGCTTCAGAACTTAATTTGATTTAAGATTATAGAAAAGACAGGCTATCACATATTTAGCTCTCATTTTGGTAATTACAGCAGTATCATTATATGCATTAACTGCTTTTGGAATAAAATACAGTGCAGTATTTCAGATAAAGAAATAACTCTACAGGCGATTAAATAGTAATGTAATGAGATTCGAATATACACGTCTCTTAATTTAAAGTTTTTTCCGTTTGATATTTTATTTATTCGTACCAGTGTTGCATTACATTATTCATGTTTATTTTTTAATAAACAATTTGCTTGGCCTTTGGGCCGAGCAAAATTAATTTTCAATCAATTTTAGATTGAAATATGTATGTATATATTGTAGTAGAAAATATAATTAAGGGCTCAAAAATAGAAATTGTTTCCTTAGCTAAATTATTATGACAATTTTAGAGGTGTTAAATAATAGGCATTATCTTATTAACTGGGCAAATGTATTGTAATTGTTGTGGCACAAATCATTGTAGCAAATTTCTCCCAATCATCTTATTGTATTTTATAATAAATCTAGGCTTGATGCTAGTAGTTTTTTTTGTTTAACACATGTTATTTTAAATACAGTCGATATACAGTATGTACTGTATAATAAAATATTATCATTCATGCTATTTTAAATACAGTCGATATACAGTATGTACTGTATAATAAAATATTATCATGACTAATATTCCTTTAAAATTTCTTTAAATGCTTGTTAGACATATTCTTTATAATACTAAATGTGTATTATGACTTACACATGCTAACACTGTATACATAATGTTTAACATCTGCCACCTGCATAAATGCTTGAATCGGACATGAGAGTGCCAAGACAGAAAACGAAGGGCTTTGTTTTGTATCTGCAGAATGTTGCTGTTATCTGCATAAAGTCCATGTAGAAGTTTTCATAAACAGCTACAGAATTTGACCAAAACGGTTCTTATTTCTAGATGTTTTTGCAAGCGCTCAAGTCAATTTTTGTTTCCTTAGCTACATAAATCACAGTAGTCTATTTCTTTTCTTCTGGTGCTGGCAAAGAGTTTACTTTCCACTTTTTTTCTGGAGCTTTTGAGCTCTTAGAGAACACATACAGCATGTAAATACTCAAAAATGTTCATACGGTGATTAAAAGTCAGCTGTAAGTGGGGTGTTTGTCTTCTGACAAGCCTTATGTTTTTTGTAAGTTGAGAGTTCCTGTCTTGGCAGTCTCATGTGCCCTGGTTAACCTAGCCATGTCTTGTGGTGCTTTTACTAACTGCTTTTCCATTGGCATCTGTTGGGTAGTGTGATGGTGGTGGGGGAGAATATGCACCTTCAGCTCCCCCTATCCCTCCCCTTCATGGCCTCCCTTTGCCGAGCCGACCAACCTTGCCAGGTCTGCCACCCAAGCCAGGTTCACATCATGCAAGCCCTTTTGCTTCACAAGTTACAAGCCCTACCAGCCCAAATGGACAGGTAACATGACATAGTCCTGATGTTTCCACTTATCTATTTATGGTAGAAGCTTTGACATGAAACATGTAAGCTACTTTTGTACGTTTTTATTAATGTATGTTGCTGTTCGTGGGAAAGTCAATGAAACTACACATATGTATATGTGTATGTATAGATAGATGAAACTAGTTTTTCGTCTCTTTCAATAAAATCATTGTCATACTTTGATCATTAGGCACAACCTCCAGCTATTGCATAACATTGTGTATTACTACTACTATCACCCTTGACCAAGTGGCCACATTTATGGAGTTTTGAGGCTCTTGCCCAGAAAGTGTGGATTGTACAGTATTGCAAGAAAATACAGTTAAAGTGTGATTATCAACCCTTAATGATTACTTGATTACTTATGTGTATTGTTCTATTACTAAGTAATGATATCATATATCTATCCTTTGAGGGTAAGAAAGGTTAACTCAGTCCATGGCTTTGATGTACAACTGCAGTAGTCTATGATTACTGTATAATTGTGAATAACACACTTCCTGCCTTCCTCGGCTTTGGGCTTAGAATCACATTATGGGGCGTACAAGTATATAGTGTTACCCTTATATATCCCTTATATAACCCGTGGTACCCTTATATATCCCTTATATAACCCGTGGTACCCTTGTACCGTGGGGCATAGTGTTACCCTTGTACCATGGTGCATAGTGTTACCCTTGTACAGTGACGCACAGTGATACCCTTGTACTATGGTGCACAGTGATACCCTTGTACTATGGTGCACAGTGATACCCTTGTACTATGGTGCACAGTGTTACCCTTGTACTATGGTGCACAGTGTTACCCTTGTACCATGGTGCACAGTGTTACCTTTGTACCATGGTGCACAGTGTTACCTTTGTACCGTGGTGCACAGTGTTACCCTTGTACCATGGTGCACAGTGTTACCTTTGTACCATGGTGCACAGTGTTACCCTTGTACCATGGTGCACAGTGTTACCCTTGTACCATGGTGCATAGTGTTACCCTTGTACCATACTGCATAGTGTTACCCTTGTACCATGGTGCACAGTGTTACCTTTGTACCATTGTGGGTGCTTTTCATATTCAAATCCTGATTTATATTAAAGTTTGCATGATACAGTATTCCATTTACAATTTTTTATGCAGCTTGTATACTGTACTTAAATATACAAGAAATACACGTGAATAACTATTGATAACTAAAAAAATTATCCATTGACCTGTACTATATATTCAATTTATAGCTTGATATATCATTATATAGAGATGTTTGCTCCACTCCTCAGTGTATATGCAAAACTGATTTAATCATGAATTTTGCTCATGACTACTCATCCCTCTGAGCAATGGACCAGATTTTTCCCCACTGGTTCCTCCCTCCAAATTTTTTAATTTCACAGAAAAGTCCAGATTTGTAATCACTTTTTTTTTAATCATTCATTGGAGGTCAAGTTTAGGTTAGGGGAAGTGCAAGAAATTTTATTCTGAAAATGGTTATGAAACCATGTCCCCTTAATTATTTATTAAAATGAGTTCACAATAATAATAATAATAATAATAATGAACAAAATCCACGAGGGGCCGTGATGAGGGTTTGAACCCATGCGCTGGATGTTTTCAGACGCGCTCTAGTCAACTGTATCGCAACATGGTAAAAGAATTGACTAGTTGAGCATCTAGCGAGTTGACTAGTGTGTGTCCGGGAAGATCCAGCGAGTAGGTTCGAACCCTCATCAAGGCCCTTGTGGATTTGTTCATTTTATATATCATGTTATTGTAATTTCTGTGTGTAATAATGATAATGTTTATTCCGGTAAAAGTACATATATACAAAATAAGTTACAAACAGAATGTTGAATTTATAGATAGAGCTAGTATATACCATGCCTAAAGCCACTAATACGATCAGCATTTCAGGCAAAACACACAAGATATTTCATAGAAATCTTAAGTTAAAGAAAGAGTTTTGGGTGTGGGAAAGTCAATGGGCTTGGTGTTATGGGCCTACATATAAGGGGGTTGGATCCTGAGAAATGCTGGCAATGAGGAAGAAATATCTCAATGGACAGGTTCTGCTGGTAGTTGTACCAGGATGAAATTAAAATTTCCACATAGTGAAATTCACAGACCATGCCAAAAATTTGGGTATAAATGCTAACTCTTTTTAGTGTAGTTCATATCACATTTTTAATGGTTTTTTGTAAATGAACATTACACTTGAAGAATATTTGGAGCCATGGAAAAGCTATTGAGCATATTTAAAACAGAATTCTTTGAAACTTTAATTTTAAGTTGGCATGGTCTTTATTCACCAAAGTATGGGCCCTGTGGCCTTTGAAAATAAGGTTTCAAGGTTTCAAATCTCTTTAAATGCAAGTTCTAGTAGTTGACCACATGATTGGTTGGAATAAAAAGTTTGCTTAATGCAACTAGCCCATACATCATGAGAAATATTAGGGTATTAATACTAACTCCTTTAATGTGGATCTGATCCAATTTTTAATGCAACATAGTTCGCTTGCATTTTGAGTTTTGCATGAAAAATTTAGAAAATTTGGTGATATAGAGCTAAAAGTGATCTGTATATCATCTGGATTTTGGAGGTGCACCTGTCCTTGCTGGCTGGCCAATAATGTTGTGGTGGCTTAAATAAGCCTTTCACATTTAAATGGCTTTAAATATAACAGGAAAATCTGAGAAGGAGTTTTTTATATACTGTGAATATCTCGTATAGAAACTTTGCAAAGTGTTGCATCATGATGTGTGCCCCCACGTTTCAATGTATTTTTGCCTCAGGCATGCTTATACTGTACTTTCATTTTCTATCATACTGTCTGTGTGGTAGAAATGTCTACCATACCATACCATTCATCCCTTCACCTTTTTTTAATTATAACCTTAGCTCTTTTTTTTTTTTTTTTCTTTCCAGAAATATACCAATTATTCAAGACTGGTCTTTGTGGCACTGCATTAATATGTCAAGTATTGAAAATTTTCTAAATTTTCTGAGATGGTTAATAAAGAATATACTGTAGTAGGCATATGGAGAGGGGCAGAGACCTGAACAAGTCAACAGACTTTTTGTCCCTGACAATGGGAAACCATAACTATGCTGCATTTGCTCCCTTTTTGTGTTTTCTTTTGTATATTCATAATTATTTTGTTCAGGGGGAAAAGGCAAGGTTTGTTTACCTCCACGCCAAACACACCCATTATCGCTGAAAATATGAAGTGGTTTTGCAATATTAGGCGTGTCCACAAACAATCATACTTCAGTGGGTATTTTCAGTTCATTCTTAGTTATTTTAGTGTGACTTAAACAGCATTGGTGTACAAAGAGAGCGATAAACCAATTTGTTACGGTACTTGTTTGTTGCAGTAATTATCCCAACTCATCCGATGTAGTAAAAGCATATTTTAAGACTTGTAACATTCTTTTATTTTTAATCAAAATTTGCAAAAATAGTGTTACTATCGAATCATTTAATGAGCAGTTATCAAGTTCAATTTTAGCCTTGTGTAATTTGGTTGTTAATTTTGGTCCTTGTCTTAAAACAACATTATGCATTTTCATGTTGTTCAGATTGGAGTACAGGTATCCTTTTTGGAAAATAATTATGACAAATATATAACAGTTATATTGCATATGAATGGACTAGTGAATTGTATTTTCTAATCTCTATTCACTGTATTGTTCCCCTTTTTTTTCATTAGGCTGGTATCTCGCCTACCTCATGAAAGTGGGAGATGGGATAATGGTATAATGTTGCATGTGTATGTTAGATTTAGAACATTACTCATTTATACATGTGCATATGATTGCATATTGTATTTTGTAGATACAGTATACAAGTCATATTGGATTGCAATCCTGTATAAATGTGGCTTGATTTTGTGCACAATACTTTAAAGCCTAGGCATATCTTGCTGTATTGGTGATAAAATATAATTTCTTTTGTCAAGCAGGTAGTATCTCCAATCAACCTAAGTGGACTGTGCTCAACAGAGGCCATTCTTAGTATGGAAGATGAGGAATTTTCTGACACTGAACCTGTAAGTACTAAACAGTAATAAAGATTTGTAATTGTTAGGTGCCATCAGTGCAAAAACATTTACGATACTGTTTCTAAAGAACGGATTAGGTAAATACTAAATTTTGTCACACAGCTTGGAAAGATATATGGCTTCTAGTAATCTTTTTTATGAGTGCTTTCAATGCTGTCTTTTGTGGTTCCTAGATTGATCTGATTAGCTCTTCCCACCAGTAATGGAAATGGGTTTTGAAAACTAAATATACGCTAAGGCTGTATCCAGGATTTATGCTCGGGATCACAAAGGGGTCCATCTGTAATTATAACAAGTAAAGAAGAAATTTTAATTGGTAGGAACTTGACAAAGAAAGTGAACGTAAATATACTGAAAATTGAGATGTAGGTATAGTCATATTCCCAGGCACCCCCATTCACATCACTGCTTCCTACATTGTTCTCATGCATTTCAAGTGTTCCTCATGAAAGAGCAAATTAGAATGGAAGTGATTTTTTGAAATTCCAAAATTGGATGATGCTTTTTAACAGTATTGGAAAGCTAAAATGTTTGATCACTGCACTGTGCATAGCACCTTAAGGCGTTCGACAGGTGGTGTGAAAATGTTTGAATTTAACAATATATAATGTTTTAATATTTTTCACTCTTTGTGATTTGAAATGACAATTTTTTAATTTGGCAATGCTAGTATTTGACATTTTTGTTCTTTTTTAAAATTTTCAGTTAATGTTAATAATTCATTACCAACTTCACTACAAATTTGTTACATGAAGCAGGCGTGCAGTGTCACCCCTGATGTGAGTAGAGATCTGTGCAAGGGGTTTAGACAAAATATTTTAAAGGAGAGCTTAACCACCGCATTGCGCACCTGGTTTCAGCAAAAACGTCGTAGTGCAATTGTCAAGGACATATTTTTATTGTTTTTATAAATGGCCAGGTCAAGTTAATGTCAAAATGTTTCTAGACTCAATCATTTTCATTTGAAAATAGTGATGAAAACATTAAAAAACATAGCCTAATTAAAAAAAAAAAAGCACAACTCTTATAGGGCCTTAAGACATTCTGCACAGTACAGTGGTTAAGAGGAATGGGGTAAATGTACATGTACGAAAGCAGTAGCTAGACGAAACCATTGGAGAAGCTTCTCCAATGGTTTCGTCGAAGACATCATAAGAAGGAAAGTGAAACGCCATGCAACCTCTGAAGAGACAACTAACACAACACCTATACCCCCTATTAGACTATTTTACAGGAACTTCTTTTCCACAGTTCATAAAACGGAGGAAAGGGTCCTGAAAGATATTGTTAATAGAAACGTTATCCCTACAGACAAAAATCAGAGGATACAACTGACGATTTACTATAAAACCAGAAAAACGGCCAGCCTACTCATGAGAAACTCTCCAGACACAAAGCAGAACGCTTTAAAAGAGACCAACGTCGTCTATGCCTTCAAATGCCCTCTTGGGGACTGTAAGCTCCAAAAAACCCAGTATATAGGCAAGACAACAACATCTCTTTCTAGGCGTTTAACGATGCATAAGCAACTGGGCTCCATTAAGGAACATATAATCTCTTCCCACAACCAAACCATCGCCAGAGAAATCCTAGTAAACAACACAGAAATCATCGATAGATACAGCGATAGCAGGCGGCTTGACGTTTGCGAGGCACTACACATTAAAAAGTCAACACCAGCAATCAACAGCCAATTAATGCACAACTATATTCTACCCACCTCAAGACTCCGCTCCAATATAGAAGCATCAAGAAATATGGACCAATAGGCGTTCTACAATCACTTCCATTCAATACCCATTGTTTCGTGTTCTGTCTTGTGTTGATGAAATTAATACCCTATTAATGCCACCTCACCCCATCCACCTCACTCAAATGTAGATATAAACAAATCGGAGATGTGTAAGTTCTATTCAGTTGTGCATGTGTAAACTAAAGTCTTTGAAAATGTAATAAGTTTTACGAAACGCGCTCAAGTGTCGCGTGAGACTAGAAATAAAAATGAATTTTGGAGAATTGATTTTTGAATTACCACCAACAGTGAAAAGAAATGTACGAAAGATCGAGAAAATTCGTGTTAGAATTATTAATCTTACTTTTTCGGTCATATTTAATAATATATATATATATATATATATATATATATATATATATATATATATATATATATATATATATATATATATATATATATATATATATATATATAATATATATATATAATATATATATATAATATATATATATATATATATATATAATATATATATATAATATATATATATAATATATATATATAATATATATATATAATATATATATATAATATATATATATATATATATATATATATATATATATATATATATATATATATATATATATATATATATATATATATATATATATTTATAAAAGTAGTACAGTGCTTGTAGCTTTCAGAAAACATTCTGATGGATTGGTGTTTGATATTACTATTTAGTAACAGCTTATTTTGATATTGTTACCATTCATATATTATTTTTGGGATTAGCCTTTGTGTAATATCAGATTTGTTTTCATTACAGCTTGAAGACCATGGTCCATTCCAGTCTCTGAGCAAACTGTGGAACCATAATGCTTATCTTGCTGTCTTTATGAACTATGTCATATCAAACTGTGACTCGTCCAGTTTGGTGAGTATCTGTTACATGAGGTGGCTTATCTGGCAGTTATTGTATATGTTAGAAATATTGTTGTGAATTTAGTCTGCTTTTATATATTATGGCAAGATATTTTAAATAGATAAAAAAAATTAAACATATAATTTTCTTGCAGTTCTTTTATGTGATAACGCACCTTTACAAGGAAGGAGTTGGGAAGGAAATGAAGCGATGGGCTTACGAAATCACTTCGACTTTTTTATTACCTGGTGCAGTAAGTATTTGTTAAGTTATAGTGCAATAAATATAAACCTTGGTATGTAACTGATGCAAGAAGGTTTTATGGTATTACCTGATACAGTACTTGTCTTCATTATTATACAGTAATAAATTACTTCATTATTACTGTACTTCATAAAAGATCGCCAGGTACTTTTTATGCTGTACAGTATTTTATTACTGTAAAATATACAGTAGTGTACTTCTAAAATTTACTTTGACATTCTTTGTTATTCTTAAATTTTTTCTTGCATTATTTAAACCTTTCCTCAAACTCGTGTAACACCTGTGGACCCTTCATGACAGACCAGTGTACTGTGGCATATTGGGTGAAGAATGCTGCACAAACTAATGCTTTAAAAATATTAAACATTGCTGGAGAGGGTTGCACTGGAAGCTGCCTCTAAACAAAGAGTCCTGTCAAGGGAAACAAAACATTACAAAGATTTGCTTTGTGTTGTGGAAATTTGAACCTGTTTTTCCATAAATTAATATTTCCATGAGATAGGCAATTTGCTTTTTACTTATACTGTAATGGTATATACTTGTGTATGTGTTTTTATGTTATTTATATTGGATATTTCATACTCCTTCTTTAATATTTTTTCAGCCTCTTCGCCTTAGTAATGTTGAAGAGAGTGTTCTACATGAAATTGACGAAACTTTGCAAAATGAATTGGACAAAGAAGAAATTCTTCGGAAGGTGAGATGATAGATTTATTGTTTTGATTTCAGAATTGAATCAAACTTACTCCAAATATAATTAAACATATCTGAAAATAAGTCTCAATTTCTGTCACATTTAGATTTTAGAATGTAGTTTTTGTGCCAGGACAATGGTAAAGCATACATGTTATTTATGTAACAGTTTTCTAAAAAAAAAAAAAAAAAGTTTTCAAGCACTGTAATTGTTTTGTAAGTTGGCTAGATATGAGATCAGTAATTTAAGTTAGTATTGTTATCAAATGTGCTTGAACATTGTTTATCTTTATTTTTCTAAGGTATTTTGGAAAGCTCGCCAACGATGTCGTGAAGATTTAAATGAGCAGCTAGCAGATTTCCGCAACAAACGAAGTGCTGGCCTGGGGTCCATATTTGGGCCCCCAGACCATTCCTTGGAGGAGAGTATGCACAATAAAACCAAAGAACTACAAATTGTGGAGAGTCTACTTTTGCCCTGTCTTGAGTGTGTTTCGTAAGTAGCAGCTACACTTCATGGCTTTACAGTACTATAGTGACATGTGCATGTATACTACTTGCACATGCACACGCTCACATGCTTGCATATATTCATGCATGGACACATGCATGCAAGCACACGTACATGCAGGCATGTATGTTTACATGTACTCACTTGCACTTATTTATTGCACAAAAGCAGTATGCAGTGAATTCCTTTTGGATATTAGCATTTAAGATGGTTGTATGTCCTTTTCAGGGATGACCTCAAGAATGCCACTGACCATATGATTGTAACAGCCTCTAGTCTAGCCACCATCCTGTTCAAATACTATGGGGTGAGAACTCAACAAGCTCAACAACTCATTGAAAGGTGTCCGCTCTTTGTTAGTAAAGAGCGACCATTGAGAAGTAAGATCTTCAGGGGCAATAAAAAGGTAATTTTACTTTTGATTTTGTAACAGTATGCTAAATAATGCTCATACTAAATGGCACATTCGGATTATTAGCAGTGGACCAGGTTTTTATTTGTTCTTTAGTAAATCGGTGAATACTTGGATGCTTGTGTAAGTATGAGTGTATTATGCCTGGTATCATTGCACTTAATGAAATCAATTTTTTTTTAAATATATATTAATTAGTTTCATTAAATATTTAAGATTGTGTAGTATAGACAGTGTCCTATGAAAATAAACAATAGATTTAATTATTTATTAATGTGCAATAAAAATGTATGAATAAATAAAAGGATTACATGGAATCTTCTTTGTCTTGTGTGTGTGTGTGTGTGTGTGTGTGTGTGCGCGTGTGTGCGCGTGTGTGTGTGTGTGTGTGTGTGTGTGTGTGCGTGTGCTAACGAGTTAAAAAGAATTATACAGTTCGTCTGCTTTATACTCTGATATTTAGGAGACATTTTATCATTTGATGCACTCCTCTTGTTGACATCACTCAAACAGCTCTTTTATGTAAACACTTCAGCTGGGGTGAAAGTATCTCAAACAGAGGTTCTACCAGACTTTGAATTGGCAAAGAATGACTAAGTGGCAGTTTGGGACAATTCATGTGAAGGTCTTGACACATTTATAACTTAGATGAATATTTGTTGTGTATGGGATGCAAGAGTTTGGTTGCACTAGTTTTCTGTGTTGCTGCTGATTAAGAAAGGTAATATGAAAGGTTGGGTAATATAGTATATTTCATAATATTTTTTGTTAGGGACTACTCAATCCTGTAAAAGTAAAATCCAGGACAGAGACTGAAGTAATCCGTTAAGTTGGTTTTGAAAGAGTATGTAGGCGAGGTATAGTGTATTAGTCATAAATTTATATAAATGGATGTATACTTATTTAAATAGATTTCAAGTGAAAAGACAATACAATATATGAATTTGCTCTATGACTAATTCTTGTAATTGTTATCTACAGCAAGTGTATAGAGACCATCACTTCAATCAGCACACATATTACAGTGTTACATACTGTAATCATTGTGGCATCATTATCTGGGGTATTGCTCCACAAGGTTACCAGTGTACCAGTGAGTATTGCGCTCTCTCATATATAATAATCTCTCAGTTGTAGATTGGGGTTTTAACTCTGCTCATTCACGCACAATGCTAGTTAATCATTTTTTTGAGAATCTTCATTTTACTGAAAATATTGTGACATGCTGAGTAGTACTATAGATATAGTGACATGTGGAGTACTTACATAGAAAAGCTGATATGCAAAGCAGTACTACAGAACAAATTCAATATTCAGAACAGTTATAATGAACAAGTGAATATAAGGAAAACAGAAATGTTTTATTTAGCTTAATAATCATTATTTTTTTGCCATTTGTCACTTTCATGGGTGGGTAGACAGCTGTTGAGAAGAGAGAGGGGAGTAGTATAGGAAACGGTTAAAGATACTAAAAGCCAACTTGCAATCATACACTATATCTTTCACAATGTGTAACATTATGGTGAACCAACACAAGCTCTCTCCATAAGGTAAGATACCATACCAGGCTTCTTAAGAAAGTTATCATATTATTAGATAACTTGTTTATCCATGATGCTATACACTGTATTGCTTTGTGAAAGACATGATAATTAAATGAGGTAACATTTTTATTTTTTATTTAATATTTGCACCCTTGTTTTTCATCTTATTTTTTCATGTTAATGTCTGCCCTACACCATCAAATAAGAATTGTGGTAATAACATTATATGTAATTTATGTATGTGTGGTGCTTGATAGAAATAATAAGTTATGAGTTTTGTAGATCCTTGTAGCAGCAAGTTATTTGAGCTGTAGGATAAAAATAAGAGAAGATATATTGGAAGTGATGAGAAGTTTTCAGTACAGTATAGTACTTCAAATACGTGTTAGATAAAAATTGGAGTATAGATTGTGTAATGAACGGGAGAGTCATAGGATGAGAGGTGAATAGTGCCACTGCCACGCCAGTGGCAGTGGGCACAGCATTTTTCATGCTGTTGTGGCACCAGCATGAAAAATCAATGGATGGAGCTGTAGAAGTGAATAATCTGAAAAGTATTTGTTGTGATTCAAACAGATAGTGTAAGGAATGCTAATATCATGGAAAGATATGAAGTGCAAAAGGTAGTAAATAAAAACAAGTTGAGATTTTCTTTTGATAGTTTGGTCATATTTAAATAATGGTTGATGACAGTATTTTGAAGAATATATTTGACTGAATTTGAAAGGAGAGGAGAGGAGAGGAAAGCCAGGAGCAAGATGGGTAGTCATAATGAGAACTCATTTAATTTGTCATGTGGTGGTTAACCTTAGGTCCTTTGATCCCAGCTCTCAGTTGTCAATCAGCTGGTAACAGGTTCCTGAGTCTGTTGGTGTCTTAACATATCTGCCCCACCACCACCTCCTCCCTTCTTAGTGCATCCCATTTGTTCACTATGATACTGATAAAGGTCTTTCTAATGTCTCTGTCGCACATTTGGGTACTTAGTTTTCCACCTGTTTTCTGTAGTCCTGTAGTCAGACCTTGTCTGCCTTATCAATTCCTCAGAATTTCTAGTAAATATCTACCCTCTAAATCTTCTGTCTTTCAGCAATGTGAGGTTTAATTCCTCTAGCATTTTCCTGTAACTCATACCTCTTGGTTCTGGGGCTACTCTGATGGTATAATTCTGAAATTTCTCTAACTTGTATGTTTGACTGGATATGGACTCTACACTAGAGCTGCATACATCAGGATTGGTTAGACATACATGATATACGAGATTCTTAATGATTCTTTGCAAAAATTTCTAAGGGTAGTTTGTATGTTGGTCAACCTAGCATATGTAGTTGATGATATCTTTTGATATGGGGGTTTGACAGATTCAGTATGATATCAACCCGTAAATCTTTCCTCTCTCCGATTCTTGAAGAATTTCATCTCTTATTTGGTACCTTTTGTCTGGGATCCTATTCATTACACATACTGTAGTTTCATTTCTTTGTACTTTCTTGAGCTAAACCACAGTAGTAATTTGTTGGACCATTCTTTTAGTTTGTCCAAGTCATCTTGTAGTCTCTCTCTTCCTTTGTCTAAATCCTCCTCAAATTAGTACACTATCAACAAACATTATGTGTGTGTGTGTGTGTGTGTGAGGATGGGCAGATTGAGAATGAATAGTACAGTATTGAGGAAGTAGCAGTGGAATCAGTTTGTGAAGAGAGTGACTGCTTTAGTGTATTTTTAAATGATAACTCATGGAAACCACTTTACACCTGATTATATGAAGCAGTGGGGTGCTGTTGTGGATATATTGTGAAAGATATGGAAGGGAGGGTGTTTGTTATTTAATATCTTTATTCTGCATGTCCTATTTATTGTCCTATTTTTCCAGGATGATGCCTCTTTATCCCATGAAATGGAGTAGTGGTGATTGATTTTATTTTCTCTTGTCATGAACAGATTGTGAAATGAACATCCACAAGTCATGTGCCAAGCAAGTTGAAGAAGCATGTATAGGACAGTTACATAAAAAAGACAAAAGTCGAGATATAAGATTTAGTTCTATTCTTGGCAAGATCATGGCAGATGATAAAGACAACAGAAGAAAAGTGTCTCATGTCAACCCTGCACAAAGTAAGTTTGGTACATGCAATTTTTCAGATTTTTATTTCTTATTTTTAATTTGAGAACACACAAACATTGTTTGTATTTACTGTTTCAGTACTCAGACACCATGGCAGCAGAACAGTCTTCAGAACAGTTAATTTCTAGAAAGTTGTGTGTGTGTGAATATATATATATATATATATATATATATATATATATATATATATATATATATATATATATATATATATATATATGTATATATATATATATATATATATATATTTGTTCAAATAAATTGTATTTGTTTCATACAAATAATGTGTTTCTAATATTAAACTAAAATATGGTTTATCATCAAGTGATTAAACTTTTGTTTTCATAACTTTCTTTATTTTCTACAGTTGAAAAGGCTCGAAAAGGGCTTGAGGAGTGCAACTGCGATATCCATGGGCTAGGAACCGAGACGGACACTATAACAGGTTAGTGACTGTCTTGAATTATCGGAATGTACACATGTATACCTGTATGTATACAACACTGTATATACACATGAGTTGTACTCTTGGTCTCTTATGGGTCTTATCGTAATAATAAGAGTTATGTATTTGCCACCAAATTTTGCTAGAATAGATGGAAAGCATGTATATGGGAAGAAATATCAAGGGCATCAGGGTCAAAAATGTTTGTGTTATAGGTAAGTTGTATAGTAGTACTGTATATTAAACTGCACTAATAAAACAGGGAATGATAAATCAGAAGACTTTTAGCATTAGTTGATGTCTGCTTTCATAAATAATATTATGGAGCCAACATGGGATTTTTTTTTAAGGCTTACTGCAAAAATAACCCGTTGAAAAGTAGAGATGCTGTGGTTATGCTAAGAGACAACTCTGTCAACATTAAGGGCCCAAGACTTTTTCAACTCTCCTTCTATTTATATTGGGCATAACTAGCCAGCTTCTAACAGTGTTCAAAAGAGTACTTGATATACACCTCCAAAGAATACCTAATCAACTGTGCTGTAATTCATATGTAAGTGTGCGAGCTGTTGCATCTAACAGCCTGGTTGACTGGCCCTACAAGGCTTGATCTGAGAATGAGTCACAGAGACTTTGATCCCCAGAACCAGCACAAGGTAGGTAGAAGGTTTAGAGGCATATATCACCAGATTAGTCCCAAGACTAAAAAGTATGAGTTTTGAGGAGAGGCTGCAGAAATTTAATCTCACATGATTGGAGCACAGAAAAGTTAAGGAAGGTATGATTACCATATACACAATTCTCTAGTAAATTTTCAAGCCATCTATAGTGTTACAGGTGCACCCCTCATCCACACACAATTCAAATTCAAATTTTTATTCAGGTAAAAGTATATACATAGATGATGAGTTACAAACATAATGGATATATAGATAAAGCTAGTACATACAATACCTAAAGCCACTAAAGCCACACAGCTGCATCCCCTCATCCACACACACTCATCCACAAAAAAAAAAAAAAAAGTAGTTAGTAAGTTAGTAGTTAGTTAGTAAACAGTTGATTGACAGTTGAGAGGCGGGCCGAAAGAGCAAAGCTCAACCCCCGCAAAAACACAACCTGTAAACACACAGCAGCTGCATCCCCTTCGTCCACAGCTGATGCATCTCCCTCATCCACACACAGCAGCTACATCCCCTCATCCACACACAGCAGCTGCATCCCCTTCGTCCACAGCTGATGCATCTCCCTCATCCACACACAGCAGCTACATCCCCTCATCCACACACAGCAGCTGCATCCCCTTCGTCCACAGCTGATGCATCCCCCTCATCCACACACAGCAGCTGCATCCCCCCTCATCCACACAGCAGCTGCAGCCCCTTTGTCCACAGCTGATGCATCCCTTGATCCACACACAACCAGCTGTCTGGTGCATTCTAATCAGGGAAGCCATTCAAAAAAGATGAAGGTATATATATTGCCTGTCTGGCAACAGACAGACATTATTTTGCCACGAAGTTCCTAAAAACATCTAGCTAGAACATTATAAAATACTGTGTTATACCTGACATACACCTGGAATCCTGTCTGTAATTTATATATAAGATTAATGTAAAAGAGACCCCACAAGGTATAGAGACTGTTCTAGTGTACCATAGTGATCCTGTGATATCCAAGACATCAAAGACAGAAAACGTTGTGAATAGGTTCAGCAAACATTGCATGACTGTGGAAGTACTGTACCACTGCATATTGTCCATGTGAGATTTCATCACGACACCTGTTTTATAGAAAGTGTGACTGCCCGAACAGAACTCCATTTTGTCTTACCTCTTCAGTGTCCACATGTAACCAGCTGCCACCATATGTAGCTGCCAATGTGTGTGTCACTAGACACTGCTTAATTGTTGCATTCTGCTGTGTGTGTTTCTTGCATGATTGCCAAATGCAGAAGTGTAGGACACAAGTACCACTCCTGTTAAGTCTCAAGCATATTGTCTAGTGTGGAGTATCAAGAAGACTTCTGGTACCTACATTTCTGCATGTGGCAATCATGCAAGAAACACACACAGTAGAATGCAAAACACACTTATGACTGTACAGTACTGTACATAGTAACATGTGAGATGTACTGGTGGCTGATGACATGTGATGTGGCTGACAACAAAGCAGTGTCAAGTGACACACATTGGCAGCTGATTACATGTGGACACTGAGGTGGTAAGACAAAATGGAGTGCTGTTCGGGCAGTCACATTTTCCACAAAACAGGTGTCATGATGAAATCTCACATGGACAATATGCAGTGGTACAGTACTTCCACAGTCATGCAATGTTTGCTGAACCTATTCACAACATTTTCTGTCTTTGATGTCTTTGATATCACAGGATCACTATGGTACACTAGAACAGTCTCTATACCTTGTGGGGTCTCTTTTATATTAATCTTATATATAAATTACAGACAGGATTCCAGGTGTATGTAGGTTTAGCAAAGTATTTTGTAATGTTCTAGCTAAATGTTTCAGGGAACTTCGTGGCAAAATAATGTCTGTTGGCAGACTGGCAATATATATATACCTTCATATTCTTTGAATGGCTTCCCTGATTAGAATGGATGAGCTGGCTATATAAAGACCTCTCTAGGGCCTCCTGGGAGTAAACGATCAAGATTTCAGATTAGCCAGTAAGGGAAAGAACAGACATGCCTTCTCCAATCATGTAGGCCTAGGCATGGATAGTGTGAGGTATGCAAATACATCATAATTTGCAGTCAGACCATTGGAAACTGATGTGAGAGTTTTCCCTTATCTGATCCAAGACTGGGGAACTTACTCTTTGTGTACTACAAAACATGGCCCACCTCTGGCATTCTATACATCATGAATGTGTGAACTCAGCGGGCACACAGCAGCCATTGTGCAACAGTCTTTCTCTCATAGCAACCAGAGCTCCACACAGACCATGCATGATAGATCTATTCCCATGAATAAAGGTTCTAGGACCTGTGCACTCATAAGTGGTGCACGTAATAGTAGTATAATAATAATAATGATAAACACAAACAATAAACTAATACAAAAGAAGTTAATTAAAAACCGATGTGCCATGAGAGACAAGGCAGGTGGAGCGCACATATCATGACTATCTGATCCCAGTTCACTGATACTAATATACATAATAAATATAAACAGTCATTAGCGTGGACTCTCTCTGTATGTTTTGCTGTTCGCTGTGTGTCAGGACGGTAACCAAGTCCTGTATTGTGATGGCAGATATATCCATGTGGTTAATGAAGGTTTTTCATTCCCTTCTGGTATGGGCAGTAGAAACACAGGAGTTGAGAGGAACTTAATCAATCCTACATTAAAGTGAAAGTATACATACAAAATTATTAGTCAGATGGTCTAACAAACACTGCTTACCATTTTGTTAATTGAATCCATTTGTATAGTAAGAATGGCATAGTGTATCTTGACAGGTATAGTGCAGGTATTGTTTGAAATCTGTTCTTAGATGACGAAGTGTGTTACTAGTCCAAGAGTAAATAAACAAACATTGACCACATTGATTTAGTCTTGTTGTTAACTGTAGATTTTTGAAGAGATACAGTACAGTACAGGTATTTTAAAATTTGCACAAGTATTGTATAAAATTTAAGTGTGTGTGAGTGCATTGAATGTTTGAGCATGCAGTATGTGATGTGAAAGTGTAGTAGATGGTGTAAGGTGGAGTGTGGCTGTGGCTACTCCACGATTAATGGAAGGGCTTAGAGGTCAAGGAACCTGTTGGTGTGACAGTCCTACCTTGTTCTGGTCCTGCTCAGTGTCGCACTGGCCAACACCCAAGCACTCGCCCACCCACACACCCCCCCTCCCCCACCCACCCACATAACTTGCAGACTTACCCAGTCATTCACAACCCATCCCTCAACATACGTGCTTACTTACCTACCTGATCACTCGCCCAGACATTCACCACCCACCCACCTGATCATTCACTTAGCCATTCAACACCAACCCGCCTGGATTACTCGCCTTCCTACCCATCTACCTATCATCCTGATCACACACCACCCACCTACCTGATCATGTAACTCCTGCATCTTCCTAGACTGCCACAAAGCTTTTGATCTGGTCCCCCCACAAGACTAATAGTATACATGATGGTGAGACGAGATGATAACAGGAAAGGCACTGGACTGGCTATGGGTACTTGAGGGACAGGAAACAAAGGGTCATAGTCAGAGAGGATATGTCAAGTTTGAAAAGGGTGGAAAGTGGTGTTCCATAGGGCTCTGTCCTAGGACCAGTGCTCCTTCTAATATATGAAAATTACCTCCCAGCAAACATAAACTCGTACCTGTCATTTTTTGCAGATACTTAATACAAAGTTAATGAGGAGAGTAAGACCTGAAGAAAATTGTTGGTTGTTGCAAGAAGAACTTGGCAAATTTCAGGAGAGGCCAGATAAATGGCTGCTGGAATTCAGTCCAAATAAGTATAAAGTGATTAAAATGAGTAATGGAGATAGGAGACCTATATTTAACAACATCATAAAGGGAAGACAGTTACAAGAAACAATGAGAAAAAGTCCTGGGAGTAGACAATCCCAATACTAACCTCAGAAACTCGTGGATAACATCAGCAGTACAGGGTATATGGGAGGTTAACAAACATAACAACATTCAAGAATCTCATGAAAGCAGGTTTCAAGTTCATACACACTGATTATGTGAGACTATTACTTGAGTACGCAGCACTGGCATGGAACCCACATTTTGTTAAGCACTAAAACAAATTTGAGAAAGTTTAGTGTTTAACAAGATCCCGAGGGAGAATAGACAAAGTGGGCAAAGGAAGCCTGTATATATTAAAAGGAGGTAGGACATGGGAATATTGGTGGAAGCTGGGCATGAAGTTTAGTCATAGAGACGTAGGGAAGTTCTCATTCCTTGTATGAGTGGTGGGCAACTGGAATGCATTGAATTTCATCTCCTCTCCCCTCCCTCTCTCCTTTCCCCCCCTCTCTTTCTCCTTCCCCCCCCCCTCTCTCCTTCCCCTCCTCTCCTTCTCCCCCCTCCCTCCCTCTCACTCCCTCTCACTCCCTCTCCCCTCCTCTTCTCTACCCCTCCCTTCCCCTCCCATCCCCTTCCCCCCCAATTCCCTTCCTTCCCCCCCTCCCCATTTCTACACATTCACTTTTCTGTAGCTTATATGATAACAAGATGTAATATCAATACAAGTTTGGTGTTGGTACATTGTTACTGCTGGTACTAACCAAGCAACACATTAGTCAATGGTGCAGCACCATGTGTGTACAGAGTTGTCTTGAGCGTGGGGAGCTGCAGTATACTTTAGGTGTTGCAGGTCTCCTTAGCTATAAATGTATTCGTGGTTCCAAAGCATTACCTCCAAAATTGGACGCGTAATACCTTCTGAACAAAGTCATGAATGGCACAATGTTGTGCATAGAGTCAGGATCAAAGTTACGGGCGTAATTAGGGCCAAGGCCTGTGTAGACTCCCTTGGGTGTAGCCTCGTAAATGCAAGTACTGTATCCTTATCCGCATCAAAGTTTAGTACATTTTAAATACATTTTCTTGCAGTTGCTCTATTACAAACGTGAAGAACGATAACAGAATACATGATAAATTGACTTTGTGGCATCTTGTAACTAAAGAAATATGTTAATAATAAATTGCCTCATTATTTTGTTTTCTTTGTTAATTGAGCTTTGACAAAAAAAGTACTTGCCTCTACCTAGCAGCAACTTCAGGGAAGTGAGGTCTAGTCCTGCGTACCCTTCCTACTAGCTTTGTTGTACCCGTTGTGTTAAAGCTTCACTGTTCTGACAATCACTATCTTTGTCAAACCTTTCCTTAAAGTTGTGAAGGTAGGACTTGAGGTGAGTCTGGGTTGGCTGTAGCCCGTGTCTGGATTTCCGGGTAAACTGTAGGTGACTGTAATACATATGGGATATTCCTGACTTGAAATGTGTTAGTAGTCAGCTTTTGTCTAATGAAGTCGTCTCACCTTAACTTCCCTCTTGTCTCACCTGAACCCCCGCACTTCCTTACCAGCTTTGCTCATTTCATTACAATACAGACGGTATACAAGGCAGTTTAATACACAACACAATATACAGGGCCAACGGTAATCTGTGTTGTCTTGGCATTTTGTCCGGGCTCAGGAAGCACTTGGGTAGTTGGAACCCAACTACAGTGAATTGCCAAGCCGTGTTTATGTCTCGTGCAGTTGCCGGATGACTGATCTGCCTGTGGGTCGACCTGGCAAGCTCTCATACTAGTCAGAATCCCATAGTATGAGGCGGGAGAGGATGACATATGTGACGGGAAGGTTCGGGGACAATCAAAGAATCATTTAGTAAATCGGTAAAATACAGATTTATTTATTTATTATTATTATCGAATACCAGAAAAGTGGGAAGCGTCATTGTGTTGACGAGGTGACAGTTTGTCTTATACTAGACCTAATGTAAATGAGATTATACGACAAAAACAAGCTCACACCTCAGCCAGTTTGTATACTTTAGATTATACGTGTAGGAGGCTCCTCTATATCTATACTTTGGAAAGGAATCCTGTTTTTATGTAGCTGCCTTGTTTAGGAGCCGGTCGGCAGAGCGGACAGCACGTTGTGATCCTGTGGTCCTGGGTTCGATCCCAGGTGCCGGCGAGAAACAATGGGCAGAATTTCTTTCACCCTATGCCCCTGTTACCTAGCAGTAAAATAGGTACCTGGGTGTTAGTCAGCTGTCATGGACTGGTTCTCTGGGGGTGGAGGCCCGGTCAAGGACCGGGCCGCGGGGACACTGAAAAGCCCCGAAATCATCTCAAGATAACCCTCAAGATATATGTCTGGATGTTCTATAATCATTTTATGACGTAGTCGTGTTCCATGTTATGACTCGAACACTAATAATTCTTTTTTCGTTTGTGAATGCATTTGTTATCATTAACAAATTTGGTGTGGCACGAGGAAATGTTTATATTGCAAATTGCACCTACTATTAAGAAGAAAAGGAGAAATTTTTATTCCCGAAATGCGTTACAGAGAAAAGTTTGGGAAGCACTGGGTGATATAACCGGCCCGCGTGAGGGGCTAGTGGTCGGTATAATCTTTAACATTTATGTACAGCTGTATAAGTCCGGCTCACAATTCGACACCATAGACAATGGAACTGTTTTGTCTGACGAGTGACGTTGGACGAGCCCCACAAATGAGAAGATAGTTGGATTCTTTGGTATAAATGGAACTGGAAAAAATCCAATCCCATTTTCTCCAGTGCAGGGAACAGTGACAGGAAACCTGGAGCCAGATTCACGAAAGCACTTACGCAAGCACTTACGAACGTGTACATCTTTCCTCAATCTTTGACGACTTTGTTTACATTTATTAAACAGTTTACAAGCATGAAACCTTGCCAATCAACTGTTGTTGTTGTTGTTATAAACAGCCTCCTGGTGGTTCCGAGCTCATTGACTGTTTAATAATTGGAAACAAAGCCGCCAAAGATTGAGAAAAGATGTACAGGTTCGTAAGTGCTTTCGTGAATCTGGCGTCTGCATGTGTGTCGACTGGCCGATGGTATTGTGTAGTGGGGTGGCTGGTGAACCGTCGTGGTCTGCCTGGGCTATTATTCCTCAACTTAGATCACACAACATTGATGCTCCTCTCATAAAGTTTATGGAGGGAAGCTGGAAGGCTAATGTAGTGATGAACTGGTGAGTACAAGTGATGCTGGGCGTGAGTAACCATGACGGCGGCATTGGAGGGATGTGTTTATGGTGAGAGCAGCACTGACAGATGAGAATGTGAGAGCAGTGGCATAACATCTTTGTATCGTCGTCAGTGTGTACACACACACCTCCTCGCCCTCTACTTGTTTCACTACTCATAATGTCTCCTATTGACGCACATTAAATTTGTCAAAATATTGATCAAATCCATTGATAGACCGCTATTCGTGTATTTGGTATATAATATTACGTAGCGGAGGATGTGTGGACCTTGGGTTGACCTTGGTGCGCACACTGGCGGTGGCGCAAGTTACTGATGTCAGCAATGTTTGTCAGCTTTGAAATGGGTTTATATTGTTGCACTTGTGAGGAGAGGCTGGCGATCATCTCTGGCTCACCTACCCTGAACGCCTCAGTATTAACGTTAATGTATATTACACCTGTCAGTAATAATTCTGATTCTGAACGTCTATGTCTCAAACACGGTCCGGGACAATAGAGAATTTGCTGCACAATGAATTCAACCTAAACCAATTTGTTTAGTATGTACCAATTATAAGTTGGTGGCGGCAGATTGTGACACAAGGTAGGCCTGTTGCGAGATGGCTCCGTTGACCTCGGTAATAAGGGCGATATCCGGCCCAAGCGCGCACCTCGAATTGAAAGGTGTGTTTGTAAAAGATAATTTGTATTAAGTAGATTAGTAAGTTGAGGCCTGGCGCCGATCAAGACGTGATGGAGGCGTTTTGTGCAGCGAAGAGATTGGTTGTTCTGGTGGGTTCCCTGGCTATATTTGGCCAGTTAGGAGCGGTGAAGTATTACTGGGAGTGAGGTAGATTATGTTAGGCCTTAGAAGGCAGTAATGAGCATTAAGTGCAAGTCAGTAATGTTGGCGTGGGCAGCCCCTGAAGCTACGGCCAACCTGTTATACTGCTCCTCTTGTACTTACCAGTCTTTTTCACCTCCCTCATTCTCCCCTCTCTCTCTCTACCTCTCCCCTCCCTCTCTCTACCTCTCCCTTTCTACCTCTCCCCTCCCTCTCTCTACCTCTCCCCTCCCTCTCTCTACCTCTCCCTTTCTACCTCTCCCCTCCCTCTCTCTACCTCTCCCTTTCTACCTCTCCCCTCCCTCTCTCTACCTCTCCCTTTCTACCTCTCCCCTCCCTCCCTCATTTTCCAATTTTCCTTCCTTCGTTTTTTTTCGCATACATTTTTATACCTTTATCACCATTTCCTCCTCCTCTCCCTGTGCTCTTCTCTCCTCCTGTCTCTTCCCATCACCTTCCCTCCTATCTCTTTCCCCGCCCCTCCTCCTATCGCTCCCCTTCCTTTCTGATGAATACTGGCGTCTTGCTTGAGGGAATTATTACCGTCACCTGGCCCCACATACCTGTGTGTGTGTGTCCATGGAATCATTAGTTTAGTTTGCCTCAGGGTTCCTGCTTTATACACATCCCCCCTCGTACACTTGCTCCTCAAATTCCAGCCATTTATTTCGCTACTTAACTGGTGTCTTTGGCACATTATACGTTTGACACGATGCCGCGTGTCTCCTTGTGATAGTGGTCTGGGCTAGACACGCTGCTTCATATATTCGTCGCCATATATCACTCTATACACTGTATATCAAAGCTTTCCCCCCCCCCCCCCCCCCCCCACACACACACACACACACACACACACACACACACACACACACACACACACACACACACACACACACACACACACACACACGTGTGTGCTTGTGCGCGCATGCGGGTGTTTATTCGTTCGTGTAGTTCTCTATATGCTTTGCATTTAGAGAACATTGAAGGTTTTTTTCGTAAAGTTGGCATAATGGAGTGCCTATGAGGGAGATCATGGCTATGGGCAGTGTATCCGCATATATCCTATGGCCTCTTGCATGTTTTGCTAGAGGCCATAGTAGTGAGGCTGGTGAGTATTGTAGGGCTGCTCACACACCCCCCCCTCTACAGGGAAGCTCACCCCCCCTCCCTCTACAGGGAAGCTTACCCCCCCCCCCCCATCTACAGGGAACCTCACCCCCCCCTTACTCTACAGGGAAGCTTACCTCCCCCTCCCTCTACAGGGAAGCTTACCTCCCCTACTCTACGGGGAAGCTTACCTCCCCTACTCTACAGGGAAGCTTACCTCCCCCTCCCTCTACAGGAAAGCTTCTCTGTAATGCTTATTGTGTGTACTGATGAATATATAGCAGCTGGGGACTACAGTCCCGATTAATGTTTTGTGTACTGGATCTATACGCTTTTGGTGGTCAGGCGACTGTTGCCAAATTAATATAACATTACAGACCAATAGAGGAGAAGTAATAATGGCCGGGGACCGTTGTGTATGTGAAAACTGGAGCTTACTGCCTGCAGGAAGAAGGGTTGGGGTAGGAAGGGAAGAGAACTATCAGGGGAAAAGTGCCATACCATCACGACTATATAGCACTGGGAAGGGGTCAGGATATGGAATGGGACGGCGGGAAAGGAATGGTGGCCAACCACTTGGACGGTCGGGGATTGAACGCCGACCTGCTTGAAGCGAGACCGTTCTGCTACCGTCTGACCCAAGTAGTTAGGGGTGTAAGGTAGGAGTGGTGTGAGGAGTGGAGGTATAAGAAGAGTGTCAGGGAGCACCAGGGCGACCAGCACCGCTCCTGTGCCAGGTAAGTTACGGGCTCACCATAGCCCGTGCTACTTGCAACTTGTTCCGAGTAGCTGAATCTATAACAACAGCACGAGGGCCGAGGGGCGCCGACCATGATGCCACTCTCTCCACACACACACACACACACACACACACACACACACACACACACACACACACACACACACACACACACACACACACACACACACACACACACACACACCACTTACCAGGCTCGGTGTGGCTCCACCCACACTCCACCTTCTACCACTTGAAATACTCAATTTTGGCCAAATTTATATTTTTCATAGCATAAGGAGGCCCTGATACGTAGCTGCATTGTAAACTTTATTTGATAAACAATTGGCAGACACAGCTTTTGATTTTTTGGCAGTGAAAACATAAATAGCGGGTTTTCTTCCTATTGGGGAGTGTTGTACATGCTGCTATGGCGGTGTGTCCACTCACAAGATGAGTGGCGCTGCCCAATACTGTCACTATGGCGGTGTGTCCACTCACAAGATGAGTGGCGCTGCCCAATACTGTCACTATGGCGGTGTGTCCACTCACAAGATGAGTGGCGCTGCCCAATACTGTCACTATGGCGGTATGTCCACTCACAGGATGAGTGGCGCTGCCCAATACTGTCACTATGGCGGTGTGTCCACTCACAGGATGAGTGGCGCTGCCCAATACTGTCACTATGGCGGTGTGTCCACTCACAAGATGAGTGGCGCTGCCCAATACTGTCACTATGGCGGTGTGTCCACTCACAAGATGAGTGGCGCTGCCCAATACTGTCACTATGGCGGTGTGTCCACTCACAGGATGAGTGGCGCTGCCCAATACTGTCACTATGGCGGTGTGTCCACTCACAGTATGAGTGGCGCTGCCCAATACTGTCACTATGGCGGTGTGTCCACTCACAGTATGAGTGGCGCTGCCCAATACTGTCACTATGGCGGTGTGTCCACTCAGTATGAGTGGCGCTGCCCAATACTGTCACTATGGCGGTGTGTCCACTCACAGGATGAGTGGCGCTGCCCAATACTGTCACTATGGCGGTGTGTCCACTCACAGTATGAGTGGCGCTGCCCAATACTGTCACTATGGCGGTGTGTCCACTCACAGGATGAGTGGCGCTGCCCAATACTGTCACTATGGCGGTGTGTCCACTCACAGTATGAGTGGCGCTGCCCAATACTGTCACTATGGCGGTGTGTCCACTCACAGTATGAGTGACGCTGCCCAATACTGTCACTATGGCGGTGTGTCCACTCACAGGATGAGTGGCGCTGCCCAATACTGTCACTATGGCGGTGTGTCCACTCACAGTATGAGTGGCGCTGCCCAATACTGTCACTATGGCGGTGTGTCCACTCACAGTATGAGTGGCGCTGCCCAATACTGTCACTATGGCGGTGTGTCCACTCACAGGATGAGTGGCGCTGCCCAATACTGTCACTATGGCGGTGTGTCCACTCACAGGATGAGTGGCGCTGCCCAATACTGTCACTATGGCGGTGTGTCCACTCACAGTATGAGTGGCGCTGCCCAATACTGTCACTATGGCGGTGTGTCCACTCACAGGATGAGTGGCGCTGCCCAATACTGTCACTATGGCGGTGTGTCCACTCACAGGATGAGTGGCGCTGCCCAATACTGTCACTATGGCGGTGTGTCCACTCACAGGATGAGTGGCGCTGCCCAATACTGTCACTATGGCGGTGTGTCCACTCACAGTATGAGTGGCGCTGCCCAATACTGTCACTATGGCGGTGTGTCCACTCACAGGATGAGTGGCGCTGCCCAATACTGTCACTATGGCGGTGTGTCCACTCACAGTATGAGTGGCGCTGCCCAATACTGTCACTATGGCGGTGTGTCCACTCACAGTATGAGTGGCGCTGCCCAATACTGTCACTATGGCGGTGTGTCCACTCACAGTATGAGTGACGCTGCCCAATACTGTCACTATGGCGGTGTGTCCACTCACAGTATGAGTGACGCTGCCCAATACTGTCACTATGGCGGTGTGTCCACTCACAAGATGAGTGGCGCTGCCCAATACTGTCACTATGGCGGTGTGTCCACTCACAAGATGAGTGGCGCTGCCCAATACTGTCACTATGGCGGTGTGTCCACTCACAAGATGAGTGGCGCTGCCCAATACTGTCACTATGGTGGTGTGTCCACTCACAAGATGAGTGGCGCTGCCCAATACTGTTACTATGGCGGTGTGTCCACTCACAGGATGAGTGGCGCTGCCCAATACTGTCACTATGGCGGTGTGTCCACTCACAGGATGAGTGGCGCTGCCCAATACTGTCACTATGGCGGTGTGTCCACTCACAAGATGAGTGGCGCTGCCCAATACTGTCACTATGGCGGTGTGTCCACTCACAGGATGAGTGGCGCTGCCCAATACTGTCACTATGGCGGTGTGTCCACTCACAGGATGAGTGGCGCTGCCCAATACTGTCACTATGGCGGTGTGTCCACTCACAGGATGAGTGGCGCTGCCCAATACTGTCACTATGGCGGTGTGTCCACTCACAAGATGAGTGGCGCTGCCCAATACTGTCACTATGGCGGTGTGTCCACTCACAGGATGAGTGGCGCTGCCCAATACTGTCACTATGGCGGTGTGTCCACTCACAGGATGAGTGGCGCTGCCCAATACTGTCACTATGGCGGTGTGTCCACTCACAAGATGAGTGGCGCTGCCCAATACTGTCACTATGGCGGTGTGTCCACTCACAGGATGAGTGGCGCTGCCCAATACTGTCACTATGGCGGTGTGTCCACTCACAGGATGAGTGGCGCTGCCCAATACTGTCACTATGGCGGTGTGTCCACTCACAAGATGAGTGGCGCTGCCCAATACTGTCACTATGGCGGTGTGTCCACTCACAGGATGAGTGGCGCTGCCCAATACTGTCACTATGGCGGTGTGTCCACTCACAGGATGAGTGGCGCTGCCCAATACTGTCACTATGGCGGTGTGTCCACTCACAGGATGAGTGGCGCTGCCCAATACTGTCACTATGGCGGTGTGTCCACTCACAGGATGAGTGGCGCTGCCCAATACTGTCACTATGGCGGTGTGTCCACTCACAGTATGAGTGGCGCTGCCCAATACTGTCACTATGGCGGTGTGTCCACTCACAGTATGAGTGGCGCTGCCCAATAAACTCGCCCCTCGGGCCAAAATTTAAATTTAAAAATAAATATAATTACATTAGTTGAATGGAAGCCTTTGGGAAATGTATTGACAGTTATTTAAATCGGGATAAGTAATATTGTTGAGGATTCTTGGTGCTACATTTTTATGGCGGGAAATTCAAATCTCTAAATAAACGTTTTCTTAATATTGTATTATAAAGGTTGGTAGTAATCCGATTTTGCTGAAATTTCCATATAATGCAAAGTCAGAAGACGCTACACCTTGTGTTACCGCCTTCTATATGTTCTGTCTAATAGGCCAAGTTGCATAAGAAGCCGAATATCCTGAAATATTATATTTTTTTAAATTTGTTTATGGAATGATACAGCTATCCATTCCATTACATATGATTTTTTGTTATACTTTCATTCAAAACTAACAAATTGGATCAAACCTAACCTAACATGACTAAGTCAGTAATTCATATTTTTAATATAATAGATTATTATTGCTAGAAAAGAACCAATCTGGAAAGAAATATTTGAAAATAAGGAAAATCATTTGCTTGTTATACAAATTGGACCTTGCATACTAGGTAAAGTAGTGCGGTTCTGGCTATTAGGCACGACATGTAGAGAGAGACACAGACAGACAGACACACACACACACACACACACACACACACACACACACACACACACACACACACACACACACACACACACACACACACACACACACACACACACACACACAGAGACACAGACACACAGACACACAGACACACAGACACACAGACACACAGACACACACACACACACACACACATAGAGACATAGAGACCGACAGACAGACGGAGCGACCCGGGTACTTCCCCTCCCCCCCCCTAGTACACCTATAAGAGAGAATGTGTGTCCAGAGCTGGAGGCCAGACGCTTGGGGCTAGCCTCGCTCAAATTTGCAAGGGGAGTGATCTTAAGGTACGCGACGGACAAAGGCTGGTCTGAATGGTCCCGAGTTAAATGCTTCAAGAAATGTTTGTAATTATAAACACCCCTGGGGCCTGACAGCTGAGTGGACAGCGCTTGGGATTCGTATTCTTAAGGTTCCGGGTTCGATCCCCGGTGGAGGCGGAAACAAATGGCCAGAGTTTCTTTCACCCTAATGCACCTGTTCACCTAGCGTTAAATATTTCCTTGGCGTTAGACAGCTACTACGGGCTGCTTCCTGGGGGTGTGTAACAAAAAGAAGGCCTGGTCGAGGACCGGGCCTTGGGGACGCTAAGCCCCGAAATCATCTCGAGATAACCCCAGGCCATTTTCATGGAGAGATGTGAAATATGGCGTGTGATTACCGTGGAGTTGTTTCATGAAAAAGTTGTCATATTGCAAAGAGCACACGGCCCTGTATGACTGACCATCGTGCAAGATGGAGCGACTTTTACCACCACGCCGCTAGTTCTTGACGCTCTGTGCTCCCCTTCATATAGTCCAGGTCAGCTGCATACATCGCCATGGACCCAAATGTGCTGTGAATACAGAAATGGAAAAAGGAAGAAAAGATTAGGGAAACAAAGCATCTGAGACCCATACATTTGTTTCAGGGCTTCTTGTGTGTGTGTGTGTGTGTGTGTGTGTGTGTGTGTGTGTGTGTGTGTGTGTGTGTGTGTGTGTGTGTGTGTGTAAACAAGAGTTAGAGTAAAGGTACGCGATTGGAGAGATAGGTGGAGTATTGAAGTGTAGTCGAGGGCTTGTGTATGACTAACCATCCTGTGTGATGGGGGTTTAGCACCACGTAGCTAGCTTTGTGACACACCGTACTCCCCGTCATATAGTCTATGGCAGCTGCACAAATGCACATGTATCTAAATACGTTAATAAAAAAGAGGGGGGGGGTTGGATGGAGAGGGGCTAAAGGATGAGTGGCCGGCCATAGATAAGGTGAGAGATTTGACATAGATATAAGCACACAGCTGGCGGAAAGAGGATTACGGGCTCACCATAGCCCGTGCTACATGGACATTTCGTTCTGAGTAGCCAAATCTAAAACAACAACAACAGAAAGAGGAGCGGAAGCTTACGACTATAAACGAGGCAGACGAAAGAATCCAGAAGGGAGAGAGGGAGAGGGAGGGAAATTAATTGCAAAATTCTTAGAGTAAGTGGAAAGCCTTGAAGGTTGTGTGTTGAGAATAATGATGTCTGAGGGTGGAGAGGGAAGTGATAATGCACCAGTGAGCAAGTGATGACGGAGAGTGGTGGTGGTGGTGGTAGTAGTGGTGGTGGTGGTGGTGGTGGTGGTAGGAGTGGTGAGAGAGATGTGGTGGTGGTGGTGGTGGTAGTAGTGGTGGTGGTGGTGGTGGTGGTGGTGGCGAGGGAGAGTGGTGGTAGTGGAGACACTGGTAAGGATAGTGGTGCCTTTCCTAACAGTACTTATGTAATAGTGTATACCAAGGAATGAGGTCTAGCTGTTTAGGCCCCGCCTACTAGCCTTGTTGTACCTGTTGTCTCGCAATTGAACTATTCCGACGTTCAAATTCTGTTGAATCTGGTGCTAAAGTTGTTGATAAGAGGTGGCTTCCACAACTTCCGCCAGTCCATTCCACTTGTTGGTTACCTGTACACAGGGTACGAGTATTTATTTACATTAAGTAGGCTCATTTACGCTTCCAGCGTCTACCAGTGTCCTCTTGTCCTACTTTCTCTTTATTTGAAGAGGCCATCTTTGTCCATTTTATTCCCTTCAGTATCTTGTATGTTGTGATCATGTCCCTTCTCTTCCTTCTATCCTCTAGGGTTGAGTGATTGAGGTACCTGAGCCTATCCTTGTAGCTTAACCCTCTTAACTCAGGCACCTGTCTTCTTGCAGGTCTTTGTGCTTTTAAGTTTGGGTTTTATGATTCACAAGTCTTTGTCTTTAATAATTTCATTTTTTCTCCTTCCTTCTCCTGTATTTCTTGACATTGCCTTGTCAGAGGTGGTGGTGGGGGGCGGGGGAGGAAGGTGTCGGATACTTTTCTCTCACTTGTGTGCGCGCGCATCTTTTCTACGTATTCCTTAATTAATGTTGAGTGTGAGTCATGAGTCCTTGGATATGACGGTATTGTAACTGTGGAGGGTGTTGGTGAGGGGGGGGGGGGGTGACAGATCATCTTAGACGTATACAAAGCCCCACAATACATAACCCAAATCTGAAATACAGACACACAACCTAACACTCATACACACACAAAAAATGAAAACATGTATGCAAGCATATACAAGCATATATTGTGAATGATACACAGTATTCGTCTATAGACACTCGTAAATTTTTAAATGCATAAGACAACCCATACAAACCCTTACAGCTGCAGCTCTGACAAAGAATCTTAGCCAGCGCGCACACATTATGTCTTAAGGAGGGCACTTCATCCTGCTATCATAATTATATTCCTCATTTCTGAAACTCTTTCCTTTGCCTTCACTTCTCCCTCAAACAAACAAAAATGGAGTGTGGCGATGGTGATGGAGTCGTAAGCTCGGTGCTTGCATTTCGATGAGCTCCTGGGTGCTGCCTCCTTGCTTTTAAGGTGCTTGATGTGTTAGTACTATCCCGAAGGTTGTGGTGGGGGTCACAAGAAGGAACAACCATTGATGCAGTTAGCGTTGAGGGTGTCGCACGTGATCCTCACACTCACTCACTCACTCACTCACTCACTCACTCACTCACTCACTCACTCACTCACTCACTCACTCACTCACTCACTCACTCACTCACTCACTCACTCACTCACTCACTCACTCACTCACTCACTCACTCACTCACTCACTCACTCACTCGCTCGCTCGCTCGCTCACTCACTCGCTCACTCGCTCACTCCCTCGCTCCCTCGCTCGCTCACTCCCTCACTCCCTCGCTCCCTCGCTCGCTCGCTCACTCACTCACTCACTCACTCACTCACTCACTCACTCACTCACTCACTCACTCACTCACTCACTCACTCACTCAGCAAGGATCACTGCCTCACCTTCCTCTGCTGTATTTATCATCCAATCTTGTGCTTACCCTCTCTTTTTATGTCTTGATTTGAAACATACATTTCCATTCCTCTCTGTGTGTGTGTGTGTGTGTGTGTGTGTGTGTGTGTGTGTGTGTGTGTGTGTGTGTGTGTGTGTATGTGTGTGTGTGTGTGTGTGTGTGTGTGTGTGTGTATGTGTATGTGTATGTGTGTGTGTGTGTGTGTGTGTGTGTGTGTGTGTGTGTGTGTGTGTGTGTGTGTGTGTGTGTAGGGTGGGTTGTGGTGGAAAGTGGTAGCCACATAAAAATATTTATGCAAGATGTTCTCCGGCAATTATATCGTTGGAGAGAAAGCACATTTGTAATAGTGAGCGGTTAATTGCCTCGTTCCCAGAAGTGTGTGTGACGTAGTTTGTGAGGAGTGAGGCACTGGCAAGTGGGAGGGAGGGAGGGTGAAGGGAGGGGAAGCCGTGGAGGGCAGGGAAGGGAACTATCAGGCGAAAGCGCCAAGCCACTACGACTATATAGCACTGGGAAGGAGTCAGGATAAGGATTTGGGATGGGACGGGGGAAAGGAATGGTGCCCCAACCACTTGGACGGTCGGGGGATTGAACGCCGACCTGCATGCAGCGAGACCGTCGCTCTACCGTCCAAGTAGACAGCAAAGTATATGGGACAGACAGACGAGAGAAGGATGTCCATTACTTGTATATGTGCTGGGACAGAAGGAAGACATCTACGCTACGGATGACAATCATAGACACTAGACAATCTACTTGAGAATGGTCCAGGACGGACCGAAACGTCGTCGTCCCTTCACCTTCTAGTGTGTGGTCTGGTCAACATCTACGCTACTATTGACTTCTTTCTTGGTTAATATAGAGAGCAGAATAACAAATAGGAATCCTGTCTTATAATTCTCACTCTTCCACCTTACACTACCAACTTGAAGTCGTCGCCTTGGATTGAATTAGACAATAAAGACAGAAAATAATATAATGTTACTGCTGTTGCTGCTAATAATAGTAATAATAGTAATAATAGTAATAATAATAAGTTTACCGTTGCGTTTACATGAAGGTGAAGTAAAGACCCAACAATGCAGGCGACGAGTCACAATAACGTGGCTGAAGTATGTTGACCAGACCACACACTAGGAGGTGAAGGGACGACAACGTTTCGGTCCGTCCTGGACCATTCTCAAGTCGATTGTGATGAGGAGGTAGAGAAAGGCAATAAATAGGCAAGACAATAAATAGACTCAACAATAGAAAGGCAATAAATAGACTCAACTTTAAGACAACAATGATGTAAGTGTATTATTAAACCGAATTATGGGATAAAGCTTTATCAAGCTTCACACTATCTTCACACTATCAAGATAGTGTGAAGCAGGCCATGGCTGGCAGTGTCTCACGGGGACAGCCATCATCACACGCGGTTATGTTTATACTCCCCGGGGACTGTCCGAGGACTACGGGCTCACCATAGCCCGTGCTACTTGGAACTGCTTGTTCCAAGTAGCGAATCTTTAACAACAACAACAACAACTGTCCGAGGGATGCCCAAACTTGTTATCAGTCTTCACACTGAAGATTGTGATGAATGATCAAAAGTCCAGTTTTCTGGGACACGTGGGGCCCAAGTATCGCGGCAACATTATCCTCCATTCTCAACGCCATAACATCTCTGTTTATACGAATATATAAAATAAAGCTGAATTAACCAAATTTATTCATTCATGTAAACACAGACGTTGTGGTGCTTGAGGATAAGGTTGATACCTGGCCCACGTGTTCTAGAAACCTGGACATTTGATCATTAATCACTAGTTTCGGCATTCATAGACGTTCCGTAACGACGTTTAATGATGCAGCCCGTTTTCGGGAGCGTTCCCAACGTCAGAGGTGTCCAACCACTTGGACTGGACGGTAGAGCGACGGTCTCGCTTCATGCAGGCCGGCGATCAATTCCCGACCATCCAAGTCGTTGGGCACCATTCCTCTCTCCCCCCACCCGTCCCATCCCAAATCCTTATCCAGGCCCCCTTCCAAGTGCTATATAGTCGTAATGGCTTTGCGCTTTCCCCTGATAGTTTCCTCCCAACGTCAGAAAACTGTTGTACTGAAGTGCCGTCATCCTAACCAACCAGAGGACCCTCGAACACAAAACGGAACATTGTGTAAATTTCGTAAGCCGGTCCCATTTTTTTTGTATATCGGTGTTTGGGCTTAGGTGAAGTATACGTCAAAATGCGACGTGCTATAACGAGAAGAGGTTAAATGACGGACGGCACGTGAGACGCTCTGCCAGACATACAATGTGTACACCACCTTGTTAAAGGATGTAGGTTCATGAGAAAATTAGGTTTAAGAATACACACAAGTATTGGGTCTTTTCTTCCGCTTCAATAATAATAATATTAGCATTTATAATAGTAAGAGGCGTGTAGTGGGTGGTGGTTCAAGGCCCGGGGAGGAGGAGACAGCACCAGGCACCTCGCCCACCCCACTCTTCACACACCCTGGCGTACTGCTCCTCAAATATCGTCACAATTTCCGTGGATAGTTTCCAACTAACTACTCGGCGGTTTCTTCAAGATCTGTACTCGGTTTACAACTAGAACATCAGCTGGCATTTTAAATCAATGTTGTAGTGGTGTGTGAGCAAAGTTTATCTCCTTATATTACATTTGTCTCCGTTAACTCTTCTGACTCAAATCTCTCACTAAATCAAAAACTTCTAAATGTTTGGGTAAATATAAATTCTTCAATATATGAAAGGTTCCAATTAGGTCTCCATGTAGTCTGCTTTTTTGAAGAAAACTAAGTATATATCTTTGATTTGATCTTGATAGATTATTGCATAATGATGATGGTATTAGTTTAATCATCTTTCTCAGTGGCGTCTCAAGCTTGTCTTAAGGTGTTATGTGATTAGGAGTCCAAACCTGCACAACATATTGCCGGTGAGTCATGACCCACTCTGTGTACAGCCTTTACTCTCTCCTTGTACACAACACTGCTAGCTCAGCATTGGTTCTTTTCTTATGACCATGACATTACTTTTAGTATATAAGATCCATTACTTTTAGTATATAAGATCATAGTTGATAACTTCTACAATATTCTGTTCGTTTCTTGTCTTAATAAATGGGTTGCTCAGCATTATTTTTTCTTATAATGGTAGTCAAGTGCATTAGGTTTCCTTATATTTATAAGGAAATATAAATATAAGGATTTATATTTCTTATATTTATAAGAAATATAAATCCGTCCTCCTAAGGTTTCCCAACGTCGAGAAAGTGTCGTGCTAAAGTGCCTCTATCCTAACCTACCAACAGAACCCAAAACAGAAAACGGGTCAATTTCGCGAGCCGCTCCCATTTTCTAGTACGACGATTTTTGGCCCTAGGTTGAATATAGGTCATAATACGACGCTCTGTTAGGAGTACGGGTTGGTGTGTGGTGCTGACTTGGTCCCTCCGGATACTCTCACGATCTGTCCAAGTTGCAACTGATGATTGACAAAGATTAAGCCACCCAAGATTCCAAGGTTATTCATGCACGGGCATGAATAACCCGTAAAAGTTGCAACATTTTGTCTCAGTTTATAAATGAAATTCAAGATTTGTAATAGATTCTTTATGCAGAATATTTTGTTACGGAGCCCGCGTTTGTTTTCAGTTATTAGTTGTGGTATTTTATAAATTATAATACTCAGTCCCTTATAATTATTGTCATTGAACTCTGATCTTAGACTAACAACATCGTAGTTTAATTTATGTATCTTGTCCTTGTTTAGTCACCTCATGAATACATGGTCTTTTCCCCTTACTGTTAAGGGTCTGGCGGGAGTTGTATCTGTTGTTGTTATAGATTCAGCTACTCGGAACAAGTTCCAAGTAGCACGGGCTATGGTGAGCCCGTAGCTTACCTGGCACAGCAGCCAATTTGTATCTGTTAGTGGTGGAATATGGAGGGAGAGAGTAGAGAGGTGCGGGAGTGCCATAGGAGAGAGGACAGAGTGTGCCATTAGGAGAGCAAAGGGCCATCATAGGAGGGGGGGGGGGGAACGGTGCCATAGTGGGGTTGTAGCGTGTAAGCGTGCCCCCCTTCCCCTTTAGAGCGTTGCCTGGTCCATTGTGAGGGCAGTGTCTTGCGCTCCTTCATTCCTTTCCCTGAATGTGTAGGAGAGTAGGTGTAGTTTTTTTTTTTTTTTTTTCTACCAGAGACGTGGCCACACATTTACAATGCTAACCAGCATACATACATTTTCTTCTGTCCTCCATGGACAGGGTTAGAGAAATGGCACGTGTTCTCTGCCAGCGACCTCTAAGGGGAGATGGTCCCTGGCCCTGAGGGCTGTGTTTGGGGCCCGTCTCCGGAGTGGGGCTCGCGTTGACCAGACCACACACTAGAAGGTGAAGGGACGACGACGACGTTTCGGTCCGTCCTGGACCATTCACAATCGACTTGAGAATGGTCCAGGACGGACCGAAACGTCGTCGTCGTCCCTTCAGCTTCTAGTGTGTGGTCTGGTCAACATACTTCAGCCACGTTATTGTGACTCATCGCCTGCATAGGGCTCGCGTATAAACTAGATAATCATCTGACTTCAACACAACCCTTGCCTTATGACACTCGCTTTTTAATTACACTTTTAGCAAGCTTAACTGCCGTACAAAGTGTGGGAGACGCTGTGTAAAGAGGACGGCTTCAGTCCCTCACTGGTGACCGGGGGCAAGTCCCACTTTACATTGCTGCCGCTTTGATGCATCTCCATTACATTTAAAAATGACTTCAAATTTGTACAGATATTCCTTGATGCTGACCTCAGTCATGGCAGTTTATGGAATTATAATCTGTTTATATGAATATGGAATTTATAATCAAGATCAGTGTTCGTTGATTTTTTTGAGTGTTTCATATTAGCCTGTTCATTTCTCCAAAATATTTCTTTACTTTCTTTGGACATTTAACACAGACGCTCCAGTTTTTCTTTTGCTACTTGTCTTGAAGAGTGCAGACATGTTTGTAGCTTGGAGAACTGTGGGCTGAGTCATCTCTCTCTTCTCTGACGACTCAAGTTATCGTTCCAACTGTATTGAGGTCACAGGTCTAATTGTCAAGCATAGCAGGTTAAACTGTGTTCTCTCCCCATTACAGAAAACGGTCGTAATAAGACCAAGAGTTCAGAATCTGTGCACTGGTATAAATAAAACTGAGATGTGTGTCTTTGTGACAGAGTGAAAGCTAAGAAAATCTCAACAAGTCTCTCTCTCTAGATTCACTGAGTGTGTGACCTGACCTTAAACGCTGCCTGACCTGCTCGAAACGCTTTGCGTAATAGTGGCTTTAGGCATTGTATGTACTAGCTTTATCTATAGATTCATCAATGTTTTGTATCTCACCTTGTATGTATGTACTTGAATAAATATTTGATTTGATTTGATTTGATTTAAGACAAGCAGTGTGGGAGATATTTAATACAGTATTACCTCGTTACAAACTCCTCTGGCTTCACTCACACAAATGATCTTTGCTGCTGTTTAATTACTGTCGAGAAGGGCGAGCACTGTTGAAAAGTAAATCATTTAAAATATTGTATTGGAAGTATTGGGTATTTTGGTTCTTAGTGTGTGGAGGTGACTCTTTGAATTCACTTGCAAGTATTGGTCGCTTAACTAGTTTGTCCTGTATTGAAATTACGATTTTTTTGTGTACTAAAATAAAATGATACACTAGTGTTGATCAGTAGTTTACCTGTAGTCAGTTTCCAGAGTTGTAATACTCTCCAAGCCCGGTATGGGGGCCAGGCTATTTTTTATCCAAAACTAGGGGTTCAGCCATGGTCCAAAACTAAGGGTTCAGCCATGGTCCAAAACTAAGGGTTCAGCCATGGTCCAAAACTAAGGGTTCAGCCATGGTCCAAAACTAAGGGTTCAGCCATGGTCCAAAACTAGAGGTTGTGCCATTGTTCAAGCATAGTGCACCATAATTACGTTTATTTGGCTGGTGTGTGTTCTTAAACACTCCCCCCTCCCATCCCATTTCCCCCCCCCCTCCAACTCCCCCGTCCCTCCCACTCCCCCCCCCCCCTCCATGTTATTAGTCTGGCGCTAATTGTTTACCTTGTCGTGGTGCTCATTATAAATTTAAAGCCGGATACAACTAACAATTCCTCTTTATTCTACACAGTTTTGTCTCATTTGTAATTAGCGTCTCCGTTACTTTGACTAACACGCGGGTCTGAGGTTGGTTGATGGCTGTTAGCCTCCCAAGAGGTGGCACGGGCAGGAATAACCCGCAATGTCTGACGTGTGGTTTCGTATGCTGTATAACCAAGCCTAAGCCTGTACCAAACTGGTTTTGACGGTGCAGCAAACTAGTCGGTGTTCATATTTTCTCTCGTACTAAATATATTATTAAAATTATGGTTGGTGTTAGTGGTTGATCCAACACTACAGCGGGTATATCACTCGCGGGTATACTTTGTAATACCCTGGAATTAAATAGGGATTTATGTGTGTTTTTATTTTAAATTGTTTACTAATGTATTCGTTACTATGGTTAGTTATTTTGTTTTATTTTAATGTATATTTAGTTATGCTTATACTTGGTAATAGGCAGTGTATGATATATATATATATATATATATATATATATATATATATATATATATATATATATATATATATATAATATATATATATATATATATATATACATATATATATATATATATAATATATATATATATATATATATATATATATATATATATATATATATATATATATATATATATATATATATATATAATATATATTATAATATTGCGAGAGTATTCCTTGAAACTGTGTATGTATTCATGTTGGGCAACACTAATGGCGTCTCTCTTGCTTACTAATGCTAATGGGATTACTGTTAGGTTGTTAGCGCTGGGCTGAGCTTGGCGGAGTAATTGTCAGAAACAAGTCTTTGCCGTCGTTCGCTGCCAACTGATATTCCCTCCTGAAGAAGGTCACCACTTAAAGAGGAATCAGTTTATATTTTCTGCTTGGAATAGTAATGGATAGGAAAGGTTGTGGTGGATATATAGTGCGTAGTTGATGGTCATGCTTCGCTGAACGCTTTCAAGGAAATTGGTGTCCTTTCTGCAGTATGGCGACCGAGCAAGAGCAACACATAGATTATTATGTGTTGATGTCAAAATTATAACATTGTTTTATTGATAAAGTCTTCTAGAAATGAATTCCAGTAACCTACTTGTCTTATTCCGAGCATTTATATTTTGACTTAATATTCCTAGTAATATAATGACTCCCAGATCATCTTCACGTTGACTTGGTTATTCCAACACTACCTAGCTAATATCTGGTAACTTGTATCATCATTACCTACTCTCACAACCCCGCATTTTTCGGCATTAAACATCACCTGATAATTTTCGTACATTTTAAAACCTTATCTATAAATCGTCTTAAAAGTGATTTTGAGTCTGAATTTATTTCCGCCCAACTTTTGTATCGTCTGTAAATGTTCAATTATCGGTGCTGAACCATTCATGAGCTCGCTTACAAACCAAGTTAGGCCCAGGCTCTCCCTGGCTAGCCAATCCCAGTGGACTGTTGGACAGAAGCAGCTGGGTGAAGTGGACATTATAAAGTCTGAATGTGAAAATGATCTGGGAGTCATTATTACTATGAATTTAAGGTACTGTGTTGGACAGAAGGTTAATGAGTGCCGTCGTCAGCAGTTGTGTGAACTAGGTCAAACGTCTCCCACATTTCTTCTGTCTGTCCGTAGTAATACGAGTATTACACTTGACATTTCACGTGCCTGCGTCTAGCCTGAAGCTGTTACACCTGTCTGCTCGCCCCAGTAACACTCAACTCCCTGTTCTTTATTCTAATGTTCTTCTCGGTACCTGTTCTTACACTCTGGTTAATGTTCTTCTTGGTACCTGTTCTTACACTCTGGTTAATGTTCTTCTGGTAGCTGTTCTTACACTCTGGTTAATGTTCTTCTGGTAGCTGTTCTTACACTCTTGTTAATGTTCTTCTTGGTAGCTGTTCTTACACTCTGGTTAATGTTCTTCTTGGTAGCTGTTCTTACACTCTGGTTAATGTTCTTCTTGGTAGCTGTTCTTACACTCTGGTTAATGTTCTTCTTGGTAGCTGTTCTTACACTCTGGTTAATGTTCTTCTTGGTAGCTGTTCTTACACTCTGGTTAATGTTCTTCTTGGTAGCTGTTCTTACACTCTGGTTAATGTTCTTCTTGGTAGCTGTTCTTACACTCTGGTTAATGTTCTTCTTGGTAGCTGTTCTTACACTCTGGTTAATGTTCTTCTTGGTAGCTGTTCTTACACTCTGGTTAATGTTCTTCTTGGTAGCTGTTCTTACACTCTGGTTAATGTTCTTCTTGGTAGCTGTTCTTACACTCTGGTTAATGTTCTTCTTGGTAGCTGTTCTTACACTCTGGTTACTGGTCAATTTAATGATGTTCTTGGAAGGTGTTCTTGCACTGCGGCCATCTGACTCCAGCACATCTGGTACACAATTCCTATCTCCCCCCCCCTCCTCTTATCAGCCGAGACAAATGTACAGCATTACAAGCGGGAATATACGGTACAGGAATATGAAGGTACGCCACGGGGGGATACAAGAGTTTGGCAATGCTGACGGCTTTTAGCCCTGAGGGCGGCGGAGAAACCCGAGACTCTCCTGGTAACGGAGCGCCACCTCCTTACAAGTTGGCTCGCAAGATGCTTGTAATGAGGGAAGTTGCGTAAGTCCTCGGAGTATATCTCGATCGAATTTTATATAAATGAGGAGAGAGGTGTTATTGTTAGAACAGCTGAGGGGAGAGGTGTTAATGCCAGCAATGTTCTTCAGAACTAATGTATCTATTACAGTGTATGTATGAACTATGTCAATTAATCCTTTGTGCGAGTTATTGAAAGAATTAAGTGTATGGATAGCATTAAAAAGAAAATAATGGTATTCAAATATTGGCGAACACGTAAGGGTGAGCGAGCGCACGCCACGAGGCTGGTGCATGTGTAAGCAGTGTGTGTGTGTGTGTGTGTGTGTGTGTGTGTGTGTGTGTGTGTGTGGGTGTGTGTGGGTGTGTGTGCGCGTGTGCGTGCGTGTGTGTGTATGTGTGTGTGTGTGTGTGTGTGTGGGTGGGTGGGTGGGTGTGTGTGTGTGTGTGTGTGTGTGTGTGTGTGTGTGTGTGTATGTGTGTATGTGTGTGTGTGTGTGTGTGTGTGTGTGTGTGTGTGTGTGTGTGTGTGTGTGTGTGTGTGTGTGTGTGTGTGTGTGAGTGTGTGGGTGCGTGCGTGTGTGTGTGTGTGGGGGTGAGGGGAGTGCATGCACTAGAGTGACATAACAAGTGCAGAATGGTTGAGTGGGGGAGAAATGGCACAGCATAAATTGAAAGTTTTTATTACACCAGAGAGTATTTTTGGCCGTGATTCTTAACTCAAGGTCTGGAGCACATGGTGGATACATCAGCTTGTGGGGGGTGAACTGGGGCACGGTGGGGCCAGAGATGTGCACCACTAGGAGGGGGGGGGGTCGTTGTGGTTCACTACCTTGTAGCAGCAGGTGGTGGTGGTGGTTCACTACCTGTAGCAGCAGGTGGTGGTGGTGGTGGTTCACTACCTGTAGCAGCAGGTGGTGGTGGTGGTTCACTACCTGTAGCAGCAGGTGGTGGTGGTGGTGGTTCACTACCTGTAGCAGCAGGTGGTGGTGGTGGTTCACTACCTGTAGCAGCAGGTGGTGGTTCACTACCTGTAGCAGCAGGTGGTGGTGGTGGTTCACTACCTGTAGCAGCAGGTGGTGGTGGTGGTGGTTCACTACCTGTAGCAGCAGGTGGTGGTGGTGGTTCAGCAGTTACAGTGGTAGCAATTACTCAGTAATAACACCCCCAGAATTATCCTGGACCAAAATATTGCTAACCTGAAAGTTGGCCAAATGGTACACCTGACATAGTCACGTGTAGAGAGAGTGAGGGTTAAGGTCAGATGACAGATGTGTGGTGGGTGGGGTGGTCATATGGACCTCCCCATCATATATACTCATGCCTCGAGAGATAGTTACGGGCTCACCATAGCCCGTGCTACTTGGAACTTGTTCCGAGTAGCTGAATCTATAACACCAACAACAGATAGGCAGAAGGGAATGTTGGGTATAGCTGTGAGCCAAGGCTGTGGCCGTCAGGCGCCTGGGAATTGTACGGTACTAGAGATCACTAATGACATGGATTACTCGTAGTAATGGTGTGGATGAGTAGTGAGGACTGGTGTGTGTGGATGATTAATGAGTGGTGAGGGTGAGTAGCGGTGAGGGGACTGGCAGTGTTGAGGGGACGGAGAGCAGTTAGTAATTAGTGTGGTGGTATTTATTGCACAAGTCGAGGGCAGAGTGTCGCCATGTTTAAGGGGGCAGGGCGTGAGCTGAAGTGATGTTTGTGCTTCTGTGTTTGGTGGTGGAAGGTGGTGTGGCGAGAGCAGGAGGGTGAGAGAGAGAGAGAGAGAGAGAGAGAGAGAGAGAGAGAGAGAGAGAGAGAGAGAGGGAGGGAGGAAGAGAGAGAAGAGGACGCATCAAGACAGTCAGAGAGAGACACTCAAATAAAAAAAAATGCACATAAAGAAATTAGAAATGGTTCAAAAGACCAGATTTATATTTAACAAAAATAACAAAAACCTTTTTTAGTGCTACTAAAAGAGTAACCAGCCTGATGTTGGTAAGATTAATCTCCTGGAGCCAACGCCAACGGCTCTAGGCTTTGCTTTGATGTCCATAGGGAATGGAAAGGATGGGGGAGGTAGAGGGATGGGGAGATGAAATTCAGGAAGAGGATGCGGGTGTAGAGAGAGAGGAGGTTTGAAAGTTCGGTGGCCTGTCCACCATGGGTTGACATTTTTGTATGTGTTGTTTGTTTGCGTGTGTGTTATGTTGGGTTGTCAGTACATTGGCTGGGGGGGCTAGTGTTTGTGACCTTGTTGGTGTCCTAAAGCACTAGAGCCGATGAAGTTGGCTGCTGCCAGACACCAGCCACGACACAAACACTGGCCACCCAGCCAATGTACTGACAACCCAAACAAACCACACACACATACGCCAACCCATCGTGGACAGGCCAACGAACTTTCAACTCTCTCTCTCTCTCTCTTTCTCTCTCTCTCTCTCTCTCTCTCTCTCTCTCTCTCTCTCTCTCTCTCTCTCTCTCTCTCTCTCTCTCTCTCTGTCTCTCTCTCTCTCTCTGTCTCTCTCTCTCTCTCTGTCTCTCTCTCTCTCTCTGTCTCTCTCTCTGTCTCTCTCTCTCTCTGTCTCTCTCTCTCTCTCTCTCTCTCTCTGTCTCTCTCTCTCTCTCTCTGTCTCTCTCTCTGTCTCTCTCTCTGTCTCTCTCTCTCTCTCTCTGTCTCTCTCTCTCTCTCTCTCTCTCTCTCTCTCTGTCTCTCTCTCTCTCTCTCTCTCTCTCTCTCTCTCTCTCTCTCTCTCTCTCTCTCTCTCTCTCTCTCTCTCTCTCTCTCTCTCTCTCTCTTTCTTTCCCCTCCCTCCCTCTCCCCCCCCCCCATATCCTCTTCCAGAAAGTCCCCTCTACCTCCCCCATCCTTTCCAGACCCTTTGGGCATCAAAGCTAAAAGTCGCTACTATCTCCTGGAATTTAGGACCATGAGCTACGAGGAGCGGCTGGAGGCCAAGGCTAGAAGATAGGAAAAAAATAAAGAGACGATAAGTCTCTTATCTTATTGATAAGAGACTATCTTATCGTCTATTGTGTACTATATACACAGTAGTAACATGAATCAGCAAAATAGACAAGGTGGAATTTTTTAATCCTTCAACTTTAAGAACAAGAGGTTATAGCTTCTACCTAAATTATATATAGAACTACGGGCTCGCCATAGCCCGTGCTACCTGGAACATTTTGTTCCAGGTAGCGAATCTTAAACAACAACAACAACAACATTCTACCTAAGGAAACGAAGGTGCCGACAAAACTCTCACACATACACTTTTAGATTATTTTTAAGTGTCAGAGTAGTTAACAAATTTAATGCATTAGGCAGTGATGTAGTGGAGGCAGACTCCATGCACAGTTTCAAATGTATTTTTGATACAGCCCAATAGACTCGAAGAATCTGTACACGAGTGAGAGGCGGGACCAAAGAGTTGAAGCTCAACCCCCGCAAGCACAACAAGGTATAAGTACACACACTCATTCGCACTGACTGACTTTGTGTATTGATAGTATCAATACACATCTGTATTGATAGTATCAATACACAATACACATGTGTATTGATAGTATCAATACACATGTGTATAGTAATGATAAGAAGTTGGTGTGTAGAGTGTGAGAGATGAAGGGAAATTAATGATGATAATGGGGTAGGGAGAGGAGAGTAAAGGAGAGTGTGGTGGGGAGAGGCGGGGTGGAGAGAGTCTTAATAACCACTATGATGTAATCCCAAGGCATCACGCCTCGCTCACCAACACTGAAGGGGATCAGGCTCTACTGTCCCCCACAGACATAGACAGGAGGGAGAGGACCCGAGTACCTACCCATCATGGTAGGTACCTTAATCATTACCTTAATCAGTGGCTATGGGCAAGTGTGGGATAGCTATGTCCCATCTATTAGCTTGTTTAGACTTGTTGCGTTATAATTTAACTATGCTGACGTTCGAATTCTTTGTCGAGTGTGGCCTTAAAGTTGTGGATGGAGGTGGCTTCCACAACTTCTTGTTGACCACCAGTACTAATACTTCCTTACATTTCTTTGAGTCATTTGCCGTTCCAGCTTCCACTTCTATTCTGATATCCAACTGTTTCAATTTGAAGACCCGCTCTTGTGCACCTTGTTCCCCTCAGTATCGTGTATGTTGATACATATTCCAGTATGAGTCTAAGAAATGTTGTATAGATTGCCTTGAAGCAATCCTGATTTGGGTTTCTTACCAATGTTCATATATTTTCCAGCGTCCCATATGCTGCCGATGTTACCCTGGTTGTGTGTGGACAGTGTTAGTGTTGAAATTATATCCATTGCCAAAATACGCTTTCCGATCCTTGTAGTTGACTTTGCCAAATGGTGTAGCTACACTCTTGTCTACTCTCTCCCTTTCCTATCTTCATTACCTTAAACTTGTTGGGATTGAATTCTAGCAATCATTTGTTCCCCCCTGGTGGAGTTTGTCAAGGTCCTTGTGCAACCCGTTCTCGCAAATTCGTATAGTCAATATTGACTTATTAACTACGTGCATAGGTGATATACTAAACATAATAGATACCCTTAAAAAGATTCATAGAAAACACCGACCTTACCTAACCTTGTTAGTATCTTAAGATAAGCATCTTATTGCGTCGTAATTACAATTATTACTTAACCTATACCTATAATAGGTTAAGTAACAATTGTAATTACGAAGTTATAAGATGCTTATCTTAAGATACTAACAAGGTTAGGTAAGGTCGGTGTTTTCTATGAAGCTTTTTAAGGGTATCTATTATGTTTAGTATGTCACCTATGCACTTATTTAATAAGTCAATATTGACTTTACGATTTTGCTAGAACGGGTTGCCTTGTGTAACTTCCTGCCGTCCTCTGTTCTCACATTCCTCGTCACTTTGTTACATTACCAGTAAACACTGATATGGACCAGCTCACGTTCCTCGGGTTGGTCCTTCACATCAATTTGTAATAGCAGCGGTGCCAGGACTGATCTGTGTGGGGCACCTTATATTCCTCCAGCTCCAAACACACTCCGACTGTCACTCTTCACTTTCATTCAGGTAGTCCCTTTCCCAGTTCAGGGTTTTTTTTCACCTTGCCTGCTTCTCCATCTTCGTACACTTGCGTTTCATAAGGAACTACGTCAAATGCTTCTTGATAATATTGAAAATTACAGTGTACCCAAGCTTCTTTTTCCCCGGTCTAATTTTAGTAATCCTTACATAAAACTCATAGTCTTTGTCCTTTGTTTACACTATTACTTAGTGTAGGAGTGAGGGAGGGAGGGAAGGGCTGGTCACAGAGACAGAGGGAGGGGGAAAAGGGGGGTCACAGAGACAAAGGGAGGGGAAAAGAGTGGTCACAAAGAGGGAGGGAAGGAGGGAGGTGGGACTATATACTAGATTTAACTCGAGCAAGTCTCACCTTGCTAGACATATAGGTCAGCCGTGGTGTGGCGAGGCTCCACGCCCACCTCCCACACCAACACTCGCCGCTCATAAACGCCCACACCATCACCACCACCATCACCACCATCACCATCCTCCACCATTCTTACACTTAGAGTACCCAACGTGTCAACTACCAGGTCTCTGTGTACTCATCTTGGTGCTGTTTTAGATTCAGGTACTCTGAACAAAAAGTTCCAAGTAGCACGGGCTATGGTGATCCCGTAGTGGATTCACCTGTCATAGGAGCGGGGCTGTAACTGTGTGTACTCACCTTGGGGTGCGGTTGCAAGGCAGAGTTTCAGCTCCGTAGTACCTGCCATTCCAGCACTCGTTGGTGAAGGTTGGCTCAGCTATAGCATTGTCTTGCCGCATTTGTTTTTGCCCTTGCGCGTGTGTTTATTGGTGTGGTGATGGTGGGTGTTGACGTGGGTAACCCTATTAACCTCCTCTAACCTACTAAAGTAGACCGTTAAGTAGGCGTTTGTTGCAACACTCTTCTCTGTTCACTCAACTGTTGTAATATCAAAGGTAGCTTACAGTGGTGGCACTGTTAGTGGCGCTGCTGTGGTGGCACTGTTAGTGGCGCTGCTGTGGTGGCACTGTTAGTGGCGCTGCTGTGGTGGCACTGTTAGTGGCGCTGCTGTGGTGGCACTGTCAGAGGCGCTGCTGTGGTGGCATTGTTAGTGGCGCTGCTGTGGTGGCACTGTTAGTGGCGCTGCTGTGGTGGCACTGTTAGTGGCGCTGCTGTGGTGGCACTGTTAGTGGCGCTGCTGTGGTGGCACTGTTAGTGGCGCTGCTGTGGTGGCACTGTTAGTGGCGCTGCTGCGGTGGCACTGTTAGTGGCGCTGCTGTGGTGGCACTGTTAGAGGCGCTGCTGTTGTGGAACCATCAGAGGCGGTGCTACAGTAGTTGAGCCGTGAGAGGGAAATAAATCGTGTGAAACAAGCATCTAAGCCCTGGTAATTGATTCGACGTAAACTTTCGGAGGATAATGATGTGTGGCGACTTAAGGTTTAGTGACCACAGAGCAAACTTAGCATCAGTCAGCTCATATAATGATAGGCTGGACGGTGGAAACCTTCGACAGATGCCTCAACATTTCTCCTATATTCCCGCCTCGAGTACTCTTCTCTACTCGTCACTCCTTTCAAGTGAGGTTAAATTTGCTTAACAGAAGCTAGAGAGAGAGTACATATAAACGAACTAGTAGCCCTGAATTACTCGACCCGTATCAATAGGTACTCTCTGGGAAGGAGAGAAGAGCGTTATCACATGTACTTGCGAAATATATGTGATAGACAATGCAGAATATACCCAGTATGTCAGTATCAGAGGCAAGTGTCACATATGTACTTGCGAAATATGTGTGATAGACAATGCAGAATATACCCAGTATGTCAGTATCAGAGGCAAGTGTCACATATGTACTTGCGAAATATATGTGATAGACAATGCAGAATAGACCCAGTATGTCAGTATCAGAGGCAAGTGTCACATATGTACTTGCGAAGTATGTGTGATAGACAATGCAGAATAGACCCAGTATGTCAGTATCAGAGGCAAGTGTCACATATGTACTTGCGAAGTATGTGTGATAGACAATGCAGAATAGACCCAGTATGTCAGTATCAGAGGCAAGTGTCACATATGTACTTGCGAAGTATGTGTGATAGACAATGCAGAATAGACCCAGTATGTCAGTATCAGAGGCAAGTGTCACATACGTACTTGCGAAGTATGTGTGATAGACAATGCAGAATAGACCCAGTGTGTATATATATCAGAGGTCCAAGGCTCGACAACGTGCTTGCTCCAAATATAATGGAATTTTGCTGGAACAAAAATGGATGTTTACGAAAGTCGGTGGAATTTAGTTCCTGCGGGAAGTGGAGGATCAGCTGGGTTGTAGTGGATGCGTCAAATTGTGGGCGGCTGGATGCAGCTAATGAAGTTATTACCAGAAAAGTGTGTTCCTCGACCAGGCTTGGAGAGTAGGATAACACTAAATCCGACTGTAGGTGAACTACAGGTAAACAGTAGGGCGATGGAGACTGATGGATGATTGGTCGAGTAACTGACGCATCACCAGAGACTGATGGATGACTGGTGGCGTAACTGACGCATCACCAGAGACTGATGGATGACTGGTGGCGTAACTGACGCATCACTAGAGACTGATGGATGACTGGTGGCGTAACTGACGCATCACTAGAGACTGATGGATGACTGGTCGAGTAACTGACGCATCACCAGAGACTGATGGATGACTGGTGGCGTAACTGACGCATCACCAGAGACTGATGGATGACTGGTGGCGTAACTGACGCATCACCAGAGACTGATGGATGACTGGTGGCGTAACTGACGCATCACCAGAGACTGATGGATGACTGGTCGAGTATCTGACGCATCACCAGAGACTGATGGATGACTGGTGGCGTAACTGACGTGACATCACCACTCATCCATGGTGATGGGTGCCAGGCGCACGCGCGCTCACTCAACCTCCCAAACACACAGCGTGCTGGAGCGCATGCGCCACACGGCGCTACACACTACTCGTGCTGATTTTGATCAGTTAAATACTATGTTAAAACGTGAGCTGTTTTGAGCAGCGGCGCCTTGGTGTCTGCCAGACGTGTAGTGACCTACTGGGCTTTGTTGACGATATTAACACGCACACGCACGCACGCGCGCGCAAGCACGAACTACTTGGGCTGGACGGTAGAGCGACGGTCTGACATCATGCAGGTCGGCGTTCAATCCCCAACTGTCCAAGTGGTTAGGTACCATTCTTTTCCCTACCCCGTCCCATCCCAAATCCTGATCCCTTCCCAGTGTTATGTAGTCGTAATGGTGTGGCACTTTCCCCTGATAGTTCCCTCCCTGCCGAGGCAGAAACAAGTGGGCAGATTTCTCTTCACCTCATGCCTCTGTTCACCTAGCAGTATGTACCAGAGAGAAATATATGTAATTGATATGATAGAGGAAAAAGATCTGGAGTCAGAACATTAGACACTCAACGGTTATAGAAAGGCGGGGTCCAAGAGCTAAGAGCTCGATCCTGTAGCTTCAAATAGCAAACACAATACTAAATATATAGGTATTAACACACACGCATACCTACACATACATTCTTACATTACACCCATTAATACACTCAAGTTGTATATGCGGAACAGAATGGTGTGTGAAATTGAAATTGAAATAAGTTTATTGAGGTAAAATACACACAAAGGGATGAGGAAGCTCAAGCTATTATCACCCCGTTCAGTACATCGTGTTAATACATACATAGACACACATCACAAACAATGGTGTGTGTGGGGGGGGGGGGTTGTATTGGCTGCAGGTGCATTACAATGGCCGATTTGTAGGTTTGTTAGGTCTTAACTTGGGGGCGGACTCCCGTTAGGCCTCGGTAAGTGCACATATACAACAATAGACACCAACACACTGCTTCTATCGAGTTGATAGATAACCTCAGAGTTTAATCCAATTACTTTTGTATTATTATTATTACGGTAAGTCGTATAAACGTTAAACATTAAACACATTTGTATAGCATACACAGTATAAGGTTGGAGTATATAGAGCATCCTTGGGAATGCAGTTTACAAGGCCACAAATTACTCAGTGTTTCCGGCAAGTCTTTGAGGAAATGTGGTGAGGATAACACTGTAGTGTTATGTTCAGTATTGGCACATCTTATACACACAGTGTTGGCTGTTTATACAACAGTTGTTAAGACCATACTCAGAGGCAGTTACTGTATGACGCACAAGATGGAGGTACCAGGCGGTGCCCGGGTCTCTCTTCCTTCCTCCCATATTCCCATCCCCCCCCCCCATTCTCACCCAGTCAGTTCAGTCAGTATCTGAATTCACATTTTTTTTAAACTGATGCTAATTTTTATTGACTCGGCTGGACATTTCACGTTCACAGACTTCACGTTCTAGTCTGTGAATGTGTGCATATATATATATATATATATATATATATATATATATATATATATATATATATATATATATATATATATATATATATATAAACAAAATAATGTGATAATGAGCATGTCAATGGAGCATGTCAAAAATATACTCCATTTTTTTGGTAATGAAGAAATGCTCTTGATACTCGAAAAGTCAGTTGATGGTATTTGGGAAGTTATGTTAATGACGTTGGGTAAGTTATGTTGATGACACTGCAGTAGTTATTAGTTAAATTGTCTTGGCTAGCTGTTTGAGAAGGCAGTATTGCAAGTATATTTGGTATTGATGCAAGTGTCGTCTTATTGCAGGTATGTTTGTCGACCGTCAGTTCCTGCAGTGTGAGCAGACTGGTGAGTACACCTGGGATGTAAGGTGAGTGAGTGGTATACCTCACCGCTAACTCACTTTAGTGGGGAGTTGTATGACTTTACTCACGGCTGGCTTTGGTAGAGTCGAGGAGCGTCACAAGGGATAAGATGTTGACACGACGTTGTTTGGTGGTGGTTCTGGGGGCCATCGCCCCCCACCCCCACGCAACCCCCTCCTCCTTCATTCCTTACCCACCACTACACCCACTGGCCACTCTACACCACTCCCTTCCTCCACTTGATACTCCACACTCCCCTCCACATGGTACTCCACACCTACCTGCGTTCGCTTGGTTCTCCCCCTCCTCGCCCTTTCCCTCTCTCACCACTCGACTTCATCCCCTCTTCCATCTCTCTGGAACTTCTCCAAGTCTGGATAAACTTCCACACACTTCTCCATCTGCCAGAAACCTTCCTGGTAACACTTGCCCTCCAGCTTTGCTGTTATTTGTGGCTGCAGTTGTCTGTGTGTGTGGGGAGGGGGGGCTGGGGGAGACGGCAGTGGTGGTGAACCTGTCCCCTGGGTTACCTGTCCCCTGGTTTACCTGTCCCCTGGTTTACCTGTCTCCTGGTTTACCTGTCTCCTGGTTTACCTGTCCCCTGGTGAACCTCTGGCCACCCTCATCCTGGCCTCATCACATTCCAAGCGTCATGAGGTGATGAATTATACCGTGCTGAAGTTGATGGTCTGTGCATTGTTGGGGTTCGTCCAGTGCCTGTCTGTCTGCGCTGATTTATTATTGTTATGTTTATGGATGATGAAGTGTTGCTGGAGAATTATGCACTGGGGCTTCCGACTGGCAGCGGATCTCAGCCACACTTGAGAGCGCGGCTGACAGCCACCGCTTGCAGGGGAACTAACCTGGGGGCCAGATTCACGAAGCAGTTACGCAAGCACTTACCAACCTGTACATCTTTTCTCAATCTTTGGCGGCTTTGTTTACAATTATTAAACAGTTAATGAACTCTGAAGCACCAGGAGGCTGTTTATAACAATAACAGTTGATTGGGAAGTTTTCATGCTTGTAAACTGTTTAATAAATGTAACCAAAGCCGTCAAACATTGAGGAAAGATGTACACGTTCGTAAGTACTTGCGTAACTACTTCGTGAATCTGGCCTCTGGTCCCTAGTTGCAGTGGACTTAACCTAGAAACTAGGCAGTTGGCCTGCAATCCTCTTGTATGTTCATTGATCAGGTAGAATAACTTACAGATGTGACAGACAGGTTGTAATGAATGCGAACCTACCGTCCGCTGCAAGCAACAGACTTACCGATCAAGGTAAGTCCAGGATACCCTGGCTCCTATGGGCCGCGGGAGTAGAACCACCCTGGAACCCCGCTACAGGTACATGTGTATAATGACTTGAGGAAATGTCTAATAATGGCAATGATAAGCCAGATTTTCACAACACATCACAGCCACTGATAGCATAGTGTGGGTGTACTTGAGACCGTTATCTTGGCGGGATGCTCCAGCACCAGGCCTCGGCCGCCTCCCCACACATAGCAGAGGACACTGGTTGTGCTGACAGAGGACACTGGTTGTGCTGACAGAGGACACTGGTTGTGCTGACAGAGGACACTGGTTGTGCTGGCAGAGGACACGGGGTTGTGCTGGCAGAGGACACTGGTTGTGCTGACAGAGGACACTGGTTGTGCTGACAGAGGACACTGGTTGTGCTGGCAGAGGACACTGGTTGTGCTGACAGAGGACACTGGTTGTGCTGACAGAGGACACTGGTTGTGCTGACAGAGGACACTGGTTGTGCTGACAGAGGACACTGGTTGTGCTGACAGAGGACACTGGTTGTACTGGCAGAGGACACTGGTTGTGCTGACAGAGGACACTGGTTGTGCTGACAGAGGACACTGGTTGTGCTGGCAGAGGACACTGGTTGTGCTGACAGAGGACACTGGTTGTGCTGACAGAGGACACTGGTTGTGCTGACAGAGGACACTGGTTGTGCTGACAGAGGACACTGGTTGTACTGGCAGAGGACACTGGTTGTGCTGACAGAGGACACTGGTTGTACTGGCAGAGGACACTGGTTGTGCTGACAGAGGACACTGGTTGTGCTGACAGAGGACACTGGTTGTGCTGACAGAGGACACTGGTTGTGCTGACAGAGGACACTGGTTGTGCTGACAGAGGACACTGGTTGTGCTGACAGAGGACACTGGTTGTGCTGACAGAGGACACTGGTTGTGCTGGCAGAGGACACGGGGTTGTGCTGACAGAGGACACTGGTTGTGCTGACAGAGGACACTGGTTGTACTGGCAGAGGACACTGGTTGTACTGGCAGAGGACACTGGTTGTACTGGCAGAGGACACTGGTTGTACTGGCAGAGGACACTGGTTGTGCTGACAGGACACGCTGGAGAGTTTAGTTAGGGGGGTTGGGAGAAGCCTTGAGTACAGTGAGAGCTGTACCATAGATGTCCTTGAGTGTGAGTCAGAGTGAGTAAGATAAGGAAGCCTGCTGTAGGCGGGTGTGGGTGAACCTGATATTGGCAGGTGTGTGAACCTGGCGTAGGCGAATATAGGTGAACCTGGTATAGACGGGGTGTAGGTGAACCTGGTATAGACGGGGTGTAGGTGAACCTGGTATTGACGGGGTGTAGGTGAACCTGGTATTGACGGGGTGTAGGTGAACCTGGTATAGACGGGGTGTAGGTGAACCCAGGTAAAGGAGACGGATGCCACAGCCACTTAAGAAAGGCTCTTAAAGTGTTGCTGGCCAAGTGGGGAAAGATGAGTGTTGTGGGACGTTGACCGCTGTTAGTGGTGGTAGTGGTGGAGGGTTACTGGTGGTAGTGGTGGAGGGTGACTGGTGGTAGTGGTGGAGGGTGACTGGTGGTAGTGGTGGAGGGTTACTGGTGGTAGTGGTGGAGGGTGACTGGTGGTAGTGGTGGAGGGTGACTGGTGGTAGTGGTGGAGGGTGACTGGTGGTAGTGGTGGAGGGTGACTGGTGGTAGTGGTGGAGGGTGACCGTGGATACTTTTTTTGTTTTTTATTTATATATCTTTATATATACAAGAATTCTTACATTCTTGTACAGCCACTAGCACACTCAGTGTTTCGGGAAAGTCCTTAATCCTAATTATCCCCAGAATACAACGCCCTCCAAATCGTTTAACTCCCAGGTACCCATTCACTGCTATCTATTGGTCTGAATTGGTCTATCAAATGTCGTGTAGATTGTCTTAAAGGAGTCCTGAGTCAAGTTTCTAAACGATGTTCTTATATTTGCCAGCGTTCCCATATGCTGCCGATGTTATCGTGTTTTTGTGTGCCTCCGGTGTGTCAGAATTATATCTTCATACCTTTCCCCCGTCCCATCCCTTCTATAGGATATGTGCTATCCTATAGAAGTGCTAAAAGTGCTATCCTAAAGTGCTATATACTCGTAATGGCTTGACACTTTCCCCTGATAATTCTCTCCCCTCCCTCCCAGATCCTTCTCTTTCCGATTCCTGTAACTGCCTTCCAGTTATAGTGTAGATGCTTTTTGGTCTCTTCTCTCCCTTTCCCATTTTCATTACCTTACATTTGTTGGGATTGAATTCCAGCAACCATTTGTCTGGCCACTCGTGGAGTTTGTCAAGGTCCTCTTGAAACTTTCTGCAGTCCTCATCTGTTTTTACGTTCGTCATCAGCTCTGCATCCTCCGCAAATGTTGACATGTTCGAACTCTTTCGGGTTGGTCTATCACATAAATTTGGAACAGCAGCGGTGCCAGGACCAACCCTTGTGGGACGCCACAAGTTACATTGCTCCAGGTTGAAACCTCCTCTTAAACTGTAACTCTTAACTTTCTGTCCTTCAGACGTTTCCGTCAATGTTTTCCCAGGTACCCCAGCCTGTTTCTCCATCTTACCCTACAGGCTTTCATAGGGAACAGTGTCAGGTGATATTTGGACTGACTAGGACAATACAGTCTACCCAGCCTTCCTTTTCCTGTCTTATTTTAGCAGCCTTGTCATGAACCTCAGTCAAGTTCTTCAGGCACTACTAAATATTTTAAATTCATGCTGATTTGTTGTCTTATAGACGGTCCCCTCCAGTGGTTAGTGGATGAGGGTGACCCCTGGTAACTATCCTCCAGCTGGGACTGGAGGGTAGTGGACACTGACCCCAGCTGGGACTGGAGGGTAGTGGACACTGACCCCAGCTGGGACTGGAGGGTAGTGGACACTGACCCCAGCTGGGACTGGAGGATAGTGGACACTGACCCCAGCTGGGACTGGAGGGTAGTGGACACTGACCCCAGCTGGGACTGGAGGGTAGTGGACACTGACCCCAGCTGGGACTGGAGAGTAGTGGACACTGACCCCAGCTGGGACTGGAGGGTAGTGGACACTGACCCCAGCTGGGACTGGAGGGTAGTGGACACTGACCCCAGCTGGGACTGGAGGGTAGTGGACACTGACCCCAGCTGGGACTGGAGAGTAGTGGACACTGACCCCAGCTGGGACTGGAGGGTAGTGGACACTGACCCCAGCTGGGACTGGAGGGTAGTGGACACTGACCCCAGCTGGGACTGGAGGGTAGTGGACACTGACCCCAGCTGGGACTGGAGGGTAGTGGACACTGACCCCAGCTGGGACTGGTTGATGCTGGAGGGTTGCGGAAAATAGCTGTTGCTGGGAACACACCGTAAGGTTTAAGGGATGATTATGATTGATGAACATCATTGCACCTTAGAGATGGTTTCTCTGCCTCAACTGCTCCCTCTCTCTACATTCCAATCTTCTCCTTCTCTCATTTCCAATTAAGAGAACCAACTCGCCAAACATCCAAGCTGGAATGCATGTATCTGATCAGAAAATGTATCGAGTGTGAGGCTGCAACAGGAATGGGCAGTGGGTTGAATTATTTTGTGTAGGATACCTTTTGAGGAGAGCGCCATAAATGTTTATTGTACACCAGGTATTGAGACTCCCACTTACCAGGCTGATGGTAAGTCCTACCCCACGTCCACCCTCTCCGTCCACCCCCCTCCGTCCACCCCCCTCCGTCCACCCCCCTCCGTCCACCCCCCTCCGTCCACCCCCCTCCGTCCACCCCCCTCCGTCCACCCCCTCCGTCCACCCCCTCCGTCCACCCCCTCCGTCCACCCCCTCCGTCCAACCCCTCCGTCCACCCACTGTTGTCAGCCCTGGTGCGGAGAGGGCTGACTAAACGTGTGTATGTTGATAAAGAAGAGAGTTGTGATGCTGGTCACGGCACTTGACGTTTCCTTCGGGTGATGGTATATTCCCGTGCAAGGTATGTAATAGTAGTGTCCCATGTAGAGGCCTGGCGCGCTCCATATATGTGCCTGGCCACTGTGGGGCTAGTAGTGGCCATGCTCACCCAGGTCAGACTCACCATACTCACCGTGCAAGGTGAGTCTCTTCGTGCAAGGTGTCTCTCCTTGTGCAAGGTGAGTCTCCTCGTGCAAGACTTAATATTCTTCTCGTACACAACGCAGGCCTCGCCACCTGTCCATTCACCTTTTGGGTTTAGATTAACATCTTGAGTTAACAGAGGTCAAACCGGATGGGACACAGCTCTGTGGCGCAGCTGGACTGCAGGATATATTAATGTGGAACAGATAAGTCTGTTTCTTTGTTTTTCGCTATGAATGGGTGCTTCTGAAGCCACACTGGCGCCCTGGGTCGTCGAAGCACGTAATCCTCCTGCCAAAAGAAGGTAGTGATCCAGAAGAGAGATAAAACTAGCGAGAACAGGAGGAAATAATACTCGGTAATTGACCTAACTATACGATGAGAAGAGATTGGATTCTCCTCCCCATTAATTCTCCATTAACCAAACGAGAGTGGAGTCGCCAGTTAGAGAACAGGAGACGTCAGGTGTCGGTGATTAACTTAGATACGAGGTCTCTCGTCTGTGGAGATGAAACTCGGCGTGGGAGAGATGGCAGGGGGATAAGGTCACTTCGACCACACTCGCCTGACGAAATAACGCGACTTAATTGCACCTAACGAGACCTGTGAGGTGGCCGGAGGCGGGTGTGGCCATTCAGGAGAGAGGCGGACTGGTGCGTGTACAGGTATGGCAGATGAGACTTATCTGTGAAGGGGTTTAGACGAATGTGCCTTGTACGGAGAGGAGGGGGGGTTGTGTAGGAGCATCCGTGCGTGTGGGAGAAAAGTTGGGGTGTGGGAGCACGTGTTCCCAGACGTGTTGGGGTGTGGGCACCGTGTTCCCAGACGTGTTGGGGTGTGGGAACACGTGTTAACAGACGTGTTGGGGGTGTGGGCACCGTGTTAACAGACGTGTTGGGGGTGTGGGCACACGTGTTAACAGACGTGTTGGGGTGTGGGCACCGTGTTCCCACACGTGTTGGGGTGTGGGCACCGTGTTCCCACACGTGTTGGGGTGTGGGAACACGTGTTCCCACACGTGTTGGGGTGTGGGAACACGTGTTCCCACACGTGTTGGGGTGTGGGAACACGTGTTCCCACACGTGTTGGGGTGTGGGAACACGTGTTCCCACACGTGTTGGGGTGTGGGAACACGTGTTCCCAGACGTGTTGGGGTGTGGGAGCACAGTGTTCCCACACGTGTTGGGGTGTGGGAACACCCGTTGTGACGGAGGAGGAGGAGGTAATCCCTCGTGCAGGTACGGGATGACTCCGTCACTATGGTAACTCTGGGTGCCTGATGCAGTGATCCCTTACCATCGTCGGCTGACTAATAATAGACCGTTGTAGGTGATGTGTGTGTGGCCTACACCCGGAGTGTTGACTGGGGTTCTGGGCAACTGGTCCCGTGGGGCTTCACCAGGTGTTGTGGTAATAATACCACTACCAGTTAACTTCCATCTGTATGGGGCCGTCAATGTTTTCATTCACCACTATTAACCGTGTCTCTCTCGCTCGCTCGCGGGCCACCATCCGGGGAGCGGTGTAGGGGCCAGCCTCCGGGGAGCGGTGTAGGGGCCAGCCTCCGGGGAGCGGTGTAGGGGCCAGCCTCCGGGGAGCGGTGTAGGGGCCACCATCCGGGGAGCGGTGTAGGGGCCAGCCTCCGGGGAGCGGTGTAGGGGCCAGCCTCCGGGGAGCGGTGTAGGGGCCAGCCTCCGGGGAGCGGTGTAGGGGCCAGCCTCCGGGGAGCGGTGTAGGGGCCACCATCCGGGGAGCGGTGTAGGGGCCAGCCTCCGGGGAGCGGTGTAGGGGCCAGCCTCCGGGGAGCGGTGTAGGGGCCAGCCTCCGGGGAGCGGTTCAGGGGGCAAGCCTCCGGGGAGGTGTGCAGGATCAGCAGGTGACAATTCATTAGGTGAGCCACCCGGGGCTAGACCTTTCAACACGGTACAATATACACACGTCCCGCGGGAGCCCCACTGTCTGACCCCTGGTGGCACAACCTCCACCACACTCTTATTGCTTCCACCCACCGGCTCCTCGCCCCTCACACCCGCCCCCCCTCACGACTCCTGCCGCCCCCATCCCCTCACACAAACAGCTACCCTTGACGATAGCAGTGTGTGTGTATGTGTGTGTGTGTGGTACATGGACATTTATAGCTGCCCCCATAATAATGATCCATGTAATTTACCATGTTAACAACAACCATAATACTAACTGACGTCACACAATAGAGGGTCAACCTCAGAGGATCAGTAGACTATCACACATCAGGTGATAGTTATACCAAGCCTAACTCATCCACACGTGTCTAGCCTACACTTGAAACAATCCAGCCGTCTCGCGCCTCTCTTTTGTCTTACCCAATAATTTGTTTACAAAAATTGAACCTCCCTGCCCCCTCCCCCCCACTCAATACTTTTCCAAATCGAGTTTGATTCTAAAGGTATCCAATGTCTATGTTATTTGTATGCCTTATACCCTCCCGTCTCTTGGTACACTGTGAGCGTATCGCTCCTTGCCCTTCGCTTCTCTTGTGTGAATGTCAATGAAGCTTTCTTAATGTCTCTTTACACACACGAGGCTTCTTATTCCTGGGAGTGTCTTGGTCGCCCTTCTTAGTACAGGTGAGTTGATGTTCCTTGTGAAGTACGGTTACCTTGAGGGGGGTTGCCTTGAGGGGGTTACCTTCAGGGGGGGTTACCTTGAGGGGGTTACCTTCAGGGGGGTTACCTTCAGGGGGTTACCTTCAGGGGGGTTACCTTGAGGGGGGGTTACCTTGAGGGGGTTACCTTGAGGGGGGTTACCTTGAGGTGGTTACCTTGAGGGGGGTTACCTTGAGGGGGGTTACCTTGAGGGGGTTACCTTGAGGGGGGATACCTTGAGGGGGGTTACCTTGAGGGGGTTACCTTGAGGGGGGTTATCTTGAGGGTGGTTAACTTGAGGGGGTTACCTTGAGGGTGGTTACCTTGAGGGGGGTTACCTTGAGGGGGTTACCTTGAGGGGGGGGTTACCTTGAGGGGGGTTACCTTGAAGGGGGGTTACCTTGAGGGGGGTTACCTTGAGCGGTTTTTACCTTGATGGGGTTTTTACCTTGAGGGGGGTTACCTTGAGGGGGGTTACCTTGAGGGGGTTACCTTGAGGGGGTTACCTTGAGGGGGTTTTACCTTGAGGGGGTTACCTTGAGGTGGTTACCTTGAGGGGGTTACCTTGAGGTGGGTTACCTTGAGGGGTTACCTTGAGGGGGTTTACCTTGAGGGGGTTACCTTGAGGGGGTTACCTTGAGGGGGTTTTACCTTGAGGGGGTTACCTTGAGGTGGTTACCTTGAGGGGGTTACCTTGAGGGGGTTACCTTGAGGGGGTTACCTCGAGACAATTACCTCAAGATAATTTCGGGGCTTAGCGTCCCCGCGGCCCGGTCCTCGACCAGGCCCCGGTGACCAAACTTAAGCTGAACCATCTACACGGTACATATCACGGTAAGATAAAGCTGAAGCCTTATTGCTAACGCCTCCAGGTATGATGTCCAAATTCCTCTTCGCTATATTCTATACATGTATACATTCTGTGGCGCGAGATTCCTATTCATCACTCGGCTCATACATACTCGGTAAACCACTGCACTATGTATAACATAGTCTGTATATACACAGTCTAACACTATGTATAGTCTAACACTGTGTATTGTTTCTCTAACACTGTCCATGGAGGGCACAGGAATATGTATGTATGCTGGTTAGCATTGTACATGAATGGCCACGTTTGTGGTAGGAACTGTACTACAAAAATGAAGAGTAAGAAATCGCGCTTACTCGCCTCACACTTGCACACCTGCCTCCCACACCTGCCTCCCACACTGCTCTCTCTCTCTCACACCTGCCGCCCACACTGCTCTCTCCCCTACACCTGCCTCCCACACTGCTCCTATTACTTCCAAATAAGTGTGGAGTATGGTACGTGAGTGTGGGATAGTGTCCAGCGTGCCCACCGAGGGTGCACGGCTTGGCGTACCTATGGCAACGGGTCGTGCACTCCCCCCCCCCCCCACCGTCCCATCCCCAATCCTTATCCTAACCCCTTCCCAGTGCTATATAGTGGTAATGGCTTGGCGCTCTCTCCCGATATTTCCCCCTTCCCTTCAACAGGGTCGTGTCCAGAATGTGTACGAAATTGACGCCGTTACGTCGTTATTTGCGCGTTGTTAACGTGGTAGCGTTAAGTGAGCACTGTGATGGTCCTGAGGAGTGTCTTAAGTTGTATTTGAGATGTTTGTACGTTCGTGCACGCGCGCGCGCTTGTGTCTTTGTGTTGTGGTTTTTCGTGTGTTTGTGTTGGTCACTGCATCATGCAAAGTGTTTGTTTCCAGTGATGGAGGCGCCGGTGGCTGGTTTTCTGGCCCTACTAACTCCCCCTCTTGCTCAAACTTCCTACAGTTTGCAGGCGATGAGTCACAATAACGGGGCTGAAGTATGTTAACCAGACCACACACTAGAAGGTGAAGGGACGACGACGTTTCGGTCCGTCCTGGACCATTCTCAAGTCGATTGTCAAATCAACTTCCTACAGTTTGTACGGAATTTACATGGCGTAAAAATTGCGGTGCTTTAGGGAAATTATAAAACAAAACTTTGAATTGCCGCTTGGGACTAATGAGCATCGTCTCCGGTAGGTTGGGTTAGTTAGCCAAGGTTTGGACGCTTTTGGTTAGTCTAATCCACCACATTTTTTACGGAGGTGAATCGAGAGAACGGATTAACTGGTTATCAAGAATGGGAGAGTCGCTAGGCCGGCCATGTTCCTGGGAACTTAACTTAAAACGCTTTCTTTCTCTTAATTATTGTTAGTATCTCGTTTGACTAATTGTATTAAGGAAATGAAGTTCACCTGGTTGATACCTGGCTGATGGGGTTCTGGGAGTTCTTCTACTCCCCAAGCCCGGCCCGAGGCCAGGCTTGACTTGTGAGAGTTTGGTCCACTAGGCTGTTGCTTGGAGCGGCCCGCAGGCCCATATACCCACCACAGCCCGGTTGGTCCGGGTTTGTGTGAGGCATTGGTGAGTTATGTGCAGTTGGTTCTTGTGGCCAAGGGGGTGGGGTGGAGGGTCGCTGGTGTGTTATTGGGGGTTATAAGGTGTGGCTGTATCAACAAGCCTACCTCTGAAGGAACACAAATATTGCCATATCTGCAGCATATGCTAAGCTGGAGAATCTGGATGACTATTAACACCAGACTCGGTCATCGCTCAAGGAAACAGCTCAACAGTACAAAACACCTTTATGCCCAGGATCGAGAAGACTCCCTGGAGGTTATCAACAAAGCAAGTGACTACGAAATTCACGAACTATCACGTCGAACCAGAAGAATCAACCTTCAAGAAAAACTGGTAAGATAGATCCCCGGCCCGGACTTCCCACGACCCCATATATTGAATTATTTACTAGGAAACCCGCAAGTTTCGATCTTCCCAGATCCGGTCTGCTTTTAAGAAGACAATTATATAAAGAATAGTCACATAATCATCTTTTGGCAAGCAGTACACAAGGCTTAATGTATCTAGGAGCCACCTTACACAGCCTTGACACCATACCGCCAGACTAGCCTGCGTACTAGCCCACTAACTCCACACCACCATCATCAGATCCACTACCAATCCAAGGTGGATAGGCCACCAAACTTTCAACCTTCTCTTACTCCATCCTCATCATATTTTCCTGAATTTCATCTCATCCTTCCCCATCCCCCTACCTCCCCCATCCTTTCCATTCCCTATGGACATCAAAGCAAAGCAATCTCATCCTTCTTCCTCCCGACGGCCTTAGCTAGAGTTTGGGAGGGCGATGTACAGTGCCGGAGCAGCTCCCTGTGGAACCCGTCTCTCTGGAAGCTCTAGACAAAGAGTGAGAGGAGTGTGAATACTAATAAGCCGTGTTGCTGTACCACGGCAGCTCTGGACAATAGCCTCGTTCCTCACCACCAACTTCTCACTCTGTTATGATAATTATCACCTCCAAACTTCTATTTACATGCCATTTTAGAAGTGCATTGGTTAGTGAACAACTGAAAGATAACCAACGTGTTATCGGGCTTGCTGGCTCGCCTGTGACGTTAATGTTGTGTAAAGTTTCTTGTTTTGCTTCAGCACTACTTAAACACCAGCAGTGTTGGTGTAGCATTGTTGGTGTTGCAGAGCATGAGACACTCTGCGACAGGGTAACCTGCCGGGTTCTGGCCCACCTATTATATAAAATTGTCCCGAAGGGAGAGAGTATTGGGGAGCGTCACTCACTGTGTGAGTGAACATGCCGCTAAAGCAGCATGTGCAACCTGCAACAGGAAGAACAGGATGTTCATCCTGTCACTTGGTCCCTTGGTTCATCTTGGTCACTTGTCGCACCGGGAACTTCCTTAACTGTCTCAAGTGAACAGATTATCCATATCCATCACCTGTCATTGTTGTGGTGAGACATATAATATTACAGTAGTGTGTCAGTATATTCTTGTATGTAGTGCGTATCTAGTTATTTTTTTTGTAACCGTGTCTGGAAGATACTGTCACGACTCTGGTATTTTAAATGCATGGGTCAGACCATTTCTGCAAGACGCTATCATGATCGACGAGGTACCAGACCAAAGGTCAACCTGAAGCAAGGAGCCTGGTACCCCCTTCATGCTAGGCTGATGTTATCACTAAGTTATTTACACTGCTTACATTTAACGAAATGAACCATTTTTATCTACGGTAAAATGACAATTGTACTGTAGGTAAAAGGGATTCACTGTACGCTATACGGGAAAGGGCACAGGTTCAGGTGAACGAACTTTGAACTTGTTTACGAAGAACTTGAAAGTGGTGCTCTATTGGACGGCAATCACCTCAACACAGATTGAACGACACAACATATGCGTTCTCTAATGACACACTTTTAATGAGTATCCACAGGAACGCACGCTAAAATAAGCGTGTAAGAGTGTAGAGAGACAATTAGCAGCAGCACTCCCTAGGGAAGAGGTCGGAAAGTTTACACAGTCTCTTGCTCATAAGAGACTGTTCACAACGCAACAGTCTGATAGACTCTTGAGGTTATCTTGAGATGATTTCGGGGCTTAGTGTCCCCGCGGCCCGGTCCTCGACAAGGCCTCCACCCCCAGGAAGTAGCCCGTGACAGCTGACTAACTCTCAGGTACCTATTTACTGCTAGGTAACAGGAGCATCAGGGTGAAACAAACTCTGCCCATTGTTTCTCGCCGGCGCCCGGAATCTAACCCGGGACCACAGGATCACGCGCCAGTGTTCTGTCCACTCAGCCACCGGCTCCCACTCTGCTGGTGGCTGTGTAGTGGATCAGTGAATCACTGCTGAAGAACCTTAAGATTGGCATGTGTGAGATAAATCAAAACATATTATCCAAAGCTGAATTCAGTAGCTGCAAGTGAGCAGCTTACAGTTGCATATAGGGGCATGAGGTGAAGGTGACACATGTAGCACTCAACATAGGTAATGGAGTGGCGGGGAATATGCTACTGACTTAACAGAGAGGGTGGAGAGAGAGAGCTACTGACTTAACAGAGAGGGTGGAGAGAGAGAGCTACTGACTTAACAGAGAGAGAGAGGGAGGGAGGCAGGCAGGCAGGCAGGCAGGCAGGCAGGCAGGCAGGCAGGCAGGCAGGCAGGCAGGCAGGCAGGCAGGCAGGCAGGCAGGCAGGCAGGCTGGCTGGCTGGCTGGCAGGCTGGCTGGCAGGCTGGCAGGCTGGCTGGCTGGCTGGCTGGCAGGCTGGCTGGCTGGCTGGCTGGCTGGCTGTGAGGCAGCTAGTTTAAGATACGTGGTGGCTGGCAGGTACAATATGGTAACATTGATTGTTGATTGTAAAGAGGTGTCTGGCTCTTCGACTTTGGTTCTTCCTACGTGGTCAGGGTCATCGGCGTGCTCTTGCAGACAAATGAGCTCTGTTATTTACTGCTCTATTACATTGTTGCTCTATTACCTTGTTTTGTAGCGGTAGAGAAGTAGCAGCGGGGGTAGATTTTGGTGGATCTGGTGACTTGTTGTTGTCGCACCAATATTTTGCGAGTGAAGCCAAAGGTGTAGTTTAATGTTGGTGGCCGGGTAATATACCTGGAGCATACCCGGAGAGGGTCAAGGAAGTTCTGACAGATTACCTTCAAACTAATGCTGTCGTGAGAATACATTGTTTTCCAGGTGCTTGGAGCAAGCTGGGGGGGGGGGGAGTGCTTTGTTCTGTACTGTGTGTGTGTGTGTGTGTGTGTGTGTGTGTGTGTGTGTGTGTGTGTGTGTGTGTGTGTGTGTGTGTGTGTGTGTGTGTGTGTGTGTGTTGCACCTAGTTGTGCTTGCGGGGATTGAGCTCTGGCTCTTTGGTCCCGCCTCTCAACCGTCAATCAACTGGTGTACAGATTCCTGAGCCTACTGGGCTCTATCATATCTACATTTGAAACTGTGTATGGAGTCAGCCTCCACCACATCACTTCCTAGTGCATTCCATTTACTAACTACTCTGTCACTGAAAAAATTCTTTCTAACGTCTCTGTGGCTCATTTGGGTACTCAGCTTCCACCTGTGTCCCCTTGTTCGCGTCCCACCAGTGTTGAATAGTTCATCCTTGTTTACCCGGTCGATTCCCCTGTGGATTTTGTAGGTTGTGATCATGTCCCCCCTTACTCTTCTGTCTTCCAGTGTCGTAAGGTGCATTTCCCGCAGCCTTTCCTCATAACTCATGCCTCTTAGTTCTGGGACTAGTCTAGTAGCATACCTTTGGACTTTTTCCAGCTTCGTCTTGTGCTTGACAAGGTACGGGCTCCATGCTGGGGCCGCATACTCCAGGATTGGTCTTACATATGTGGTGTACAAGATTCTGAATGATTCCTTACACAGGTTCCTGAACGCCGTTCTGATGTTAGCCAGTCTCGCATATGCCGCAGACGTTATTCTCTTTATGTGGGCTTCAGGAGACAGGTGTGTGTGTGTGTGGAACTGTACAGTATTCAGTCATACCTTGGCTTTCACAGAATGAACTGTTGCTACTGGCATGCCTGCCAATTTCGTCCGGGCCTCACGACCTCAGGACATGGCAGTGTTATCGAGTGCAAGTGTGATGGAAAGATTGGTCGTCTCATTTAAGTTCTCCTAGTTGCCTCTCCTATCTTGCTGGTCCCTAGGCCCAGATGTTGCACGGACGAATACTTTATGTGCCTCCAATTTCTATAAAGCTCTGCTATGTATAGTAGACATTAAATGTTCTCTTATGAATACGGAGGGGTTTAAATACACATGAAGTTGACCACCTCTGAAGATCAGTTTGTGGTGTAGGGGATTATGATATAATTTTAGCGCATAAGCACTGCTAGTGACGGTGTGGGGATACTGAAGTATCATACATACAAGGATACAGAAGATACTGAACTGATACTGAGATACTGAAACTTGACATACTGAAGTTTGTTCTGAAGTTTACTTTTAAAAGTTTGCTGCGAACTTGTAACCAGTGGATACATTCCTAATCTGTTGATGCTGTTGAAACCAATATTTGGCACCGCGGGAAGATTGACATGATCTCATCAAGACCACTATAGAGTATGGGGGAAGTATGGGGTTGGGTGTGTGACTTCTTATTGGCTCTAAGAGACCGCAGCCTGCTTCACTCTCCAGGTTGAGAGACAGCAACACAGCGGTCTAGTTGCGGCGGAGAAAGAGCGAAGTGATTAACCTTTCGCCCGCTCAATTACTGGTAAGAAAATATAGTTTTCTATAAATGGGGAAGTTTGTGGGCGCGTCCGGTCGTGCCCTGATAATGTCGCGGACAGTGACGGAGCGTCGAGTGTGGCCTGGTGCTTCTCACCCGTCACGTCTTGGTGAAGTCACCATCACCTTTATGTCTTGGTGAAGTCACCACCACCTTCATGTCTTGGTGAAGTCATCACCACCTTTATGTCTTGGTGAAGTCACCATCACCTTCATGTCTTGATGAAGTCACCATCACCACCTTCATGTCTTGAAGTCACCACCACCTCTCATGTCTTGGTGAAGTCACCATCACCTTCATGGCTTGATGAAGTCACCACCACCTCTCATGTCTTGATGAATGTGGCGAAGTCAACACTGTTGACTGAGGCGACATCAACACTGTTGACTGAGGCGACATCAACACTTCGGATGCTCAGATGACAACAAGTTGTCCCATCAGATTATTGTGTTCTGCAGCGAGTGAATTAGTGGTACATTGGAGACACCATTGAGGAGGCTATGAAGCGCCGATGGTGGGAACTCCTGGGAGTTGTCGGCGGGGGTCGACGTTGCTGTGTTTGCTGTTGGTATAGATTCAGCTACTCGGAACAAGTTCCAAGTAGCACGGGCTACGGTGAGCCCGTAATTTTTGCTGTGTCTCATGGGCGATAGTAAGTACAGAAGCAGGGAAGATGCCTTATACCAGTCAGGTCTGGAGGGGAGGTTGTGAGTGAGAACGGGGGGTGGGGGAGTGTTGTACTCACCTAGGTGTGTGAGTATAACACTGTGAGTGTTGTGAGTCAGGTGGTGAGTGTATTCGACTGTGTATGGATTTTCACCTGACGAATACTCCAGATTGAAGTTGAAACTTGAGCTGGACCGCGCGATGCCTCCAGTGCATTGATATGTGTATTATTGGGATATTGTTTCAAACTAATGCAAAGTTGGCGAGAAGAATTCAGCCGGTCCTCCAAAAATGGGGTGGTAAATGTAAGAAGATAAATAAGTGCAATTGTGTACTATTCATAGCAGTTAGGAATTGTTCTTATTTTCACTTAGTATTAAATCGTACTGTCAAATATATTGTGAATATTTGAGTTTACCTGAAAAACTGAATAGAAAACCACAACCTCACCTAACCGTCTTAGTTTTTGAAGATAATAATTTTATTGCTTCTTAATTACAACTAGTACTTAACCTATAGCTATATTGATATTACAGTTTTATAAAACTAGTAAAACAAAACTAAAATATGTCAATAAATTGTAAAGTAACTCAAATTGTAAATTGTAATTGTAAATTGTAAAAGTAAAGTAATTGTAAAATTTTGTATAAAATCTATATTGTTTAATTAACCTGAAAAAGAAATTCCTGATATTTAAAACTTGTGTATTGCAAATTGAAATTGAAAACTTCATCCTAAAATTCTAAGTGTCTTAACAGAAAACGAGGAGAATTAAATCGGGGGAGGGAGTTGGGTAAATGTAACAGCCCCATAAGTGCAATTATGCACTGTTTATGACAGTAAGAAAGTGTACTTATTACACTTAGTATTAAATCGTACTGTCAAATCGGAGGATAGGTTGTAAGAATTAGAACAGTTAATCTCTCTTAATAGCTAACAGTATAAATGTAATTGTTAACATAACAATGTCCTTTGAGGTCTGATAATGACCTTTTGTGGCCTCTGTAATCCTTGTTAGCACTGCCGCTCGCATGATGAGTATGGGGTGCACAATAAACTAGCGGTTTCCAGGGGGCAACAATCAGGTGATCAGTATCGTGTAACAGTCTGTGGTCACTGGGGGTGTCAGTAGTGTCCCCGGGTGTTTGTGTGCAGGGTGGGGAGTCCTGTGGGTGTGTCCCACGGGATAGCTGGCAGCCAAACACAAGGTGTCGAATAGTTTGGTTACGACCCGACAGGTGATGTATATCCACAAGGTTTGGCATTTTATACCCCCGACAATGGACCGGCGAGGCTCGTGTGGCCGTATGCTGCTGTGGCCGCTAAATTATCAAAAACAACAAATTCAAAAGACACAATTAGGTGAGATGAGTACTTATTCATTTCCTTTATTTTCTTTGGCAAATCCAGTGTGCAATATTTTCTTTGGCAAATCCAGTGTGCAATATTTTCTTTTGCAAATCCAGTGTGTAAACAAATGATATGTTCTGTAGAGGTCCGACGTCACTTCTAAGCATTAGAAAGTGTGTGAGAAATAGTATGTTGTTTAAGATTTGCTACCTGGAACAAAAAATTCCAAGTAGCACTGGCTATGGTGAGCCCGTAGTGAATAAGAACTAGTAGCCAGCTGGAGAAGTTATCCTGCTTCCACAGGGTGGGCCCAGGGCTGCTGACCCCGCCTTACTTGCTGCTTTGTCTGGCTCCCGGAGTGATGCCCTCCCTCTAGCACTGATGTTGGTGCGTGTGTGCTGTTTCTCCACCCGTTACTGCTCGATGGTGGAGGTGCTGGTGGTTGTAGCTGGGGAGTATTAATAGTAGTAGTAGTAGTAGTAGTATTGGTGCTATGCTGATTGTTGTAAGTGTTCAGCCGCTAGCCCAGACGTCACAGTCGACCAGGTAGGCAGGCAAGTAACCAAGCAAGCTGGTGGCGATAGATACAAGAGGGTGGCAGTGGTGGGGAGTTGGAGGTGAAGAGTACTCTAAGGTTGGAGGGGACTCGGCCAGCGGGGAGGAAGGCAGAGCACAGGCGGAGGAGAGGCCCTTGAGAACTGAGAACGCTGCCCTCCCCTTCTCCACAGAGGGGTGCTTTGCCCCCCCCCTCCCTACACAGGGGTTCTTTGCCCCCCCCTCCCTACACAGGGGTGCTTTGCCCCCCCCCCTTCCCTACACAGGGGTGCTTTGCCCCCCCTCCCTACACAGGGGTGCTTTGCCCCCCCCTCCCTACACAGGGGTGCTTTGCCCCCCCCCCTCCCTACACAGGGGTGTTTTGCCCCCCCCCCTCCCCACACAGGGGGTGCTTTGACCCCCCCTCCCCTTCCTCACACATGGGGGTGCTTTGCCCCCCTCCCCACACAGGGGTGCTTTCCTTCTCTCCTCCCCCCTTTTTCTCACTACTAGCAATAAATAGTTTGCAGTCAAGTAATAATGTGCTTGTCTCCGAAGTCAGACATAGATATATAAGCATATTTAATAAGTAGGTGAATAAGCATATTTAATAAGTGGGTAAATATTAAATTGTTGTGGATTCCTTCTCACGTTGGCCTGCAGGAACAGGATAAAGTTGACGCCCTTGCTAAGGTTGCAGTAAATACAGACAGTGTTGAACGGAGTCGTGAGTTATGAAATAGGTCCCTTAAAAGTGTCATTAGACGAGAACTCCTGGATGGATTTGAAGAAAGCAGAACAGTGCAAACTGGAACTAGCAGGTCCATTGTTTATCACAATCAAATGTGTGATGTAAAACATGTGTATGGGGCAAGTAACAAAGTCAGCAGACTAACAGATGTTGTCACAGCTCGTATAAGACTTGGCTACAAGTATCTCTGGCAGTTCGGCTTGTATAGGGATCTAGATGAAGTGTGTGGACAAAGACAGGGACACACACTCGAACACTATATCTTGGATTGTAGTAAAATTGAGCCATTTAGAGATAAATCTAAGCTCACGCTGTATATGGCAACCTATCTTATTACCATGGATAAAATACCTGAAATCCTTGCACTGTATCCATATTTCGCTTCCAGTAGATAAACGACATATGAGATTAAGAAACAAGTAGTGTATTGTGAAGACTAATAATAAATAGCAGCTTCCCTATGACTCTGTAATATCTCCATAGCTCAAACAATTATGCATTACTGATAAGACCTACAATTAATATATAATGATTAACTATAAGTATATAGCTATTGAAATAGAACATTCTCTGTAACTAGCTGACAGTACACAAAGAAATTACTTTGTTCATTAGCTGACAATGTATCTATAAGGTGTGCATATTAGATGGAATTGTTAACGTAATAATCTCCGTTGAGGTCTGATAAAGACCATTTGTGCCCTCTGTAATCCTTTTTGCGCTGCCGCTCATAGGATGAGTATGGGGTGCACAATAAACTAGACCCCTCCGGCGGCAACAATCAAAATCTAAATCCTTCTCCCCCCCCCCCCCCCCTCCTCCCATGGAACTCTGCTACCCCTCCCTACACCCTTACCATCCGCACGCACAATGTCTCAGCCACAGAGAGACAGTTTCAAGCGTAGATATGATAGAGCCCAGTAGGCTCAGGAACCTGTACACCTGTTGATTGACAGTTGAGAGGCGGGACCAAAGAGCCAGAGCTCAACCCCCACAAGCACAATTAGGTGAGTACAGAAACACGAGGGCAAAGTTGTTTATTGTACTCCTGATGTTTACATCAGGAGGTGAAGGGATGTAAGTGGATATATGAAGTTCGTCATTGTGGTGACGGAGAGATGGCTGGAAAGTGGGTTCTGGGAGAAATACATATAGGTGAGCACAGCCTTTAGAGTCCGCCTGGGAAAGGCATTGTGAAAGTTTGAACTAGCAAAAGAGTGGAAGGTATCTGCTTCTTATCGTGCTGAAGATTAAGATCTTGGGTGTAGGAATGTGGATCGTTAAGGCCTGGCGTCGCTTGCTCGCACCTCCTCAACACGGTCACATAAACAATTATTTGCATATTTTTTGTTGTTGGTGTGTGTGTGTGTATTTATTTCTCGGCACTTGTCAGGGACTAGGGTGAAGTGAGGGCTAGCTCCTTACGCCTTCCCTGTTGGCCTTGTTGTACCAGTTGCGTTATTATCGGACTATTCTCATCTTCGAATTCTTTGTCGAGTCTGGCCTGAAGTGACGCAGTGGAATGGGTGGTGGGTGGGTGTAGTAGAGTGGGTGGGGTGTTGAAAAGGAATGGGTGGTGTGCTGTAGGGAAGTGGGGGGGGGGTATATATACAGTAATGGTAATGCCACCCTCACTCACTCACTCACTCACTCACTCACTCACTCACTCACTCACTCACTCACTCACTCACTCACTCACTCACTCACTCACTCACTCACTTATCCTCTCCTTCTAAAATAAATGATAATTCTTCGATCGAAAGTACCAATATATAGTGAGATGTACCTCAAAAGTTGACGTTTTGCATTTATAAATTTGGCCAACTGGGAAATTTTTTTTCACAAAATACAAGCTAACTTGTGGTAGCAATCCTGGAATTAATACTCTGTGTTAGGCCTAATATAGTACATGTTTGTACTGTTGCAGGCGCTAGGAATGTTTGAGGGTGGTTTAGTCTTATTTGAACGGCCTTTTTTTTTTTAAGTTAAAAGTACGGAAAGTCAATTTGTATGTGGTCCATCACTATATATTGGTACATCTTTGTCTGTGTCTGTCTGTCTGGCTGTGTGTGTGTCTGTGTCCTGTCTGTCTCTGTCTGTCACAAAATAGAAAGGGGCAGATGATCCAGGTGTCTGCCATAGTCATTTGGTGAGCTGCGGCCGTCGCCAGCATCACCTTCTCTGCTCATCTCAACTTTATTACACGTTTCCTAAGGATATTACCTGATGCTCCGTCAACTGTTGCCTTCTGATGTAGTAAACATAAGGAGTGACTTTGGTTGTCCTGTACCGTTCATCGGGGTAATGTATGGCATCACTAATCACTGTGTTTCTCATCCATACTTACGTATTTCTGAAGTTTTTCATGGATTGTGTATTGAATTTTGGGATGTTGGCGGGGTTTCCCTCTCGGGTAATTTAAAGTGAACTTGTGTTTGCCGCGTGTACGTTTCCAGATGACAGGTTCCGTCTGTGTGTAGTACTCTGGGAAGTTGTATGCGTTCACAGATGAAGTCATCTGTGAAGTCATCAGGGAGCCGGTCGGCCGAGCGGACAGCACGCTGGACTTGTGATCCTGTGGTCCCGGGGTCGATCCCGGGCGCCGGCGAGAAACAATAGGCAGTGTTTCTTTCACCCTATGCCCCTGTTACCTAGCAGTAAAATAGGTACCTGGGTGTTAGTCAGCTGTCACGGGCTGCTTCCTGGGGGTGGAGGCCTGGTCGAGGACCGGGCCGCGGGGACACTAAGGCCCCGAAATCATCTCAAGATATGTATTTTCGTGCGGTCCCACATGTGGTGCCCAACCACTTGGGGTGGACGGTAGAGCGACGGTCTCGCTTCATTCAAGTTCAATCCCCGACCATCCGAGTGATTGGGCCACCAATCCTTTCCCTCTCCGTCCCATCCCAAATCCTTATCCTGACCCCCTTCCCGGTGCTATATAGTCATAATGGCTTGGTGCTTTCCCCTGACAATTGCGTCCCTTCCACATATAGTATGCTAGTTATTTGTTAACATTTTCTTGTACGCCTTGTACGCCTGGCTTTGTGGCAGAGAAAGTGTACCAGTTATATATTGTGTTGAGGGAGGTGTGTGTGGGTGGGAGGGAACCTTACCTGTGTGTACCTGTGTATGGGCGGCTCCTGCACCTGTTTACGGGTGTGGTGCCTCACCTGGAATATATTGTATATTAATGCCAGCTGAGCTAACCCCGGGACCGCTCCTGTGCCAGGTAAGTCCACTACGGGCTCACCGTAGCCCGTGCTACTTGGAACTTGTTCCGAGTAGCTGAATCTATAACAACTACTACTAACCCCTACTATTGCCTCTTCTCTCGTATTCAACTTTTCTTTTTCATGGATCGATTTTTTTTTTTATAATTACCCTTCGCACGTTCCTCTCTTCTCCTATCTCACCATTTTTTGTGTGTTTTTCAAGTTGCGCACAAATAGCATTTGCTTTTACCGATTCGCGTCATTTTCGTACTATAGACGTCAAACTAATTGGTCGATACGTCGATAGAAGTTAACTTCCTCCTCCTCAAATCGACACCATATTCACAACCTTCCCGATTCAGGTATTCTGCTGCACTCTTAATTATTTTATTAAATATGGCAGTGGTTGAAAAAGTTTTTAGCACCCTAAGAAGTACTGTACTCACCTATTTGTGCTTGCGGGGTTTGAGCTCTGGCTCTTTGGTCCCGCCTCTCAACTGTCAATCAACTGATGTACAGGTTCCTGTGGTCTGTGGTCAAGGGTCCGTGTTAAGACTTGGTATTTAGTCACCTCCTCCGTGATAATCACGTGGCTAACCTAGCCAGTTGGTTCTTGTCGCTGCTTCCAAACATTTGCTCAGCTGTAGGTAAAGTATCATTGTTGTTCGCTGGTAATTACAGAAACAAGGTCCGAGTGTAGAATGCTACCTTTGTATGTGCCGTTATTGGTTACTTGTGTGTGTGTGTCAGTGGTCTGGTCGTCTCTACTACCACTAAACTTACATTGTGTGACACTTAGAGGGGGGGCTGGTGGCTGAGTGGACAGCGCTCTATACTCGTGGACCTAGGGACTTGGGTTCGATTCCCGGCACCGGTGGAAAAGAAATGGACAGAGTTTCCTTCAATGATACCCCTGTTACCTAGCAATAAATAGGTACCTGGGAGTTAGACAGCTGCTACGGGCTGCTTCCTGGGCGTGTGTGTGTGTGTGTGTGTGTGTGTGTGTGTGTGTGTGTGTGTGTGTGTGTGTGTGTGTGTGCCATCACATAATGTTTGGTCGAGGGGCCCAGTTCCCAGCTATAGGGGCCCCCCGGTATGGGGAAGCCCATACCACTGCCCCCCCCCCCTTCCAAACCCCAGGAGCCCCCCTTCTAGACCCCAGGGACCCCCCTTCCAGACCCCAGGGCCCCCCCCCCCCGACCACAGGGGCCACCGACCACCAATTTCGCCAGATTGCGTGATAGTGGATATCGTTTATCTCCTGGCCATGTGGGTCATAATTGAATTCAAGTGTGTTTCACTTTGTTGTTTCATGACTTTGTGAGCTTTCAGTCTTCTGCTTGAACTCGCGATGGCGCCCAGAGTTGCGGTTCATTCATCTGTAATGCCACTCTCGCGGCCAACTGTTGACGGCTCTGATGTATTTCGCGCTTGTTCTATTTTGTATATAAAATATTGCGAGGTCAAGTTGACTGTTATTGCAGTTAAAGTTATTTAAACTTGGTATTTAATATTTGACGGTAATTTGGGTTTTACCTTCTGGGAGAGTCTGGAACAGCTGGTGTCCCCGGGGCTGGTGGGAGAGTCTGGAACAGCTGGTGTCCTCCAGGCTGGTGGGAGAGTCTGGAACAGCTGGTGTCCTCCAGGCTGGTGGGAGAGTCTGGAACAGCTGGTGTCCTCCAGGCTGGTGGGAGAGTCTGGAACAGCTGGTGTCCTCCAGGCTGGTGGGAGAGTCTGGAACAGCTGGTGTCCTCCAGGCTGGTGGGAGAGTCTGGAACAGCTGGTGTCCTCCAGGCTGGTGGGAGAGTCTGGAACAGCTGGTGTCCTCCGGGCTGGTGGGAGAGTCTGGAACAGCTGGTGTCCTCCGGGCTGGTGGGAGAGTCTGGAACAGCTGGTGTCCTCCAGGCTGGTGGGGGAGTCTGGAACAGCTGGTGTCCTCCAGGCGGGTGGGGGAGTCTGGAACAGCTGGTGTCCTCCGGGCTGGTGGGAGAGTCTGGAACAGCTGGTGTCCTCTGGGCTGGTGGGGGAGTCTGGAACAGCTGGTGTCCTCCAGACTGGTGGGACAGTCTGGAACAGCTGGTGTCCTCTGGGCTGGTGGGGGAGTCTGGAACAGCTGGTGTCCTCCAGGCTGGTGGGGGAGTCTGGAACAGCTGGTGTCCTCCAGGCTGGTGGGGGAGTCTGGGACAGCTGGTGTCCTCTGGGCTGGTGGGGGAGTCTGGAACAGCTGGTGTCCTCCAGACTGGTGGGACAGTCTGGAACAGCTGGTGTCCTCTGGGCTGGTGGGGGAGTCTGGAACAGCTGGTGTCCTCCAGGCTGGTGGGGGTGTCTGGGACAGCTGGTGTCCTCTGGGCTGGTGGGGGAGTCTGGAACAGCTGGTGTCCTCCAGACTGGTGGGACAGTCTGGAACAGCTGGTGTCCTCTGGGCTGGTGGGGGAGTCTGGAACAGCTGGTGTCCTCCAGGCTGGTGGGAGAGTCTGGAACAGCTGGTGTCCTCCGGGCTGGTGGGAGAGTCTGGAACAGCTGGTGTCCTCCGGGCTGGTGGGAGAGTCTGGAACAGCTGGTGTCCTCTGGGCTGGTGGGGGAGTCTGGGACAGCTGGTGTCCTCCGGGCTGGTGGGGGAGTCTGGAACAGCTGGTGTCCTCCAGGCTGGTGGGAGAGTCTGGAACAGCTGGTGTCCTCCGGGCTGGTGGGAGAGTCTGGAACAGCTGGTGTCCTCTGGGCTGGTGGGGGAGTCTGGAACAGCTGGTGTCCTCCAGGCTGGTGGGAGAGTCTGGAACAGCTGGTGTCCTCCGGGCTGGTGGGACAGTCTGGAACAGCTGGTGTCCTCTGGGCTGGTGGGGGAGTCTGGAACAGCTGGTGTCCTCCAGGCTGGTGGGAGAGTCTGGAACAGCTGGTGTCCTCCGGGCTGGTGGGAGAGTCTGGAACAGCTGGTGTCCTCCGGGCTGGTGGGGGAGTCTGGGACAGCTGGTGTCCTCCGGGCTGGTGGGGGAGTCTGGAACAGCTGGTGTCCTCCGGGCTGGTGGGAGAGTCTGGGACAGCTGGTGTCCTCTGGGCTGGTGGGGGAGTCTGGAACAGCTGGTGTCCTCCAGGCTGGTGGGACAGTCTGGAACAGCTGGTGTCCTCTGGGCTGGTGGGGGAGTCTGGAACAGCTGGTGTCCTCCAGGCTGGTGGGACAGTCTGGAACAGCTGGTGTCCTCTGGGCTGGTGGGGGAGTCTGGAACAGCTGGTGTCCTCCGGGCTGGTGGGGGAGTCTGGAACAGCTGGTGTCCTCCGGGCTGGTGGGGGAGTCTGGAACAGCTGGTGTCCTCCGGGCTGGTGGGGGAGTCTGGAACAGCTGGTGTCCTCTGGGCTGGTGGGGGAGTCTGGAACAGCTGGTGTCCTCCAGGCGGGTGGGGGAGTCTGGAACAGCTCGTGTCCTCCCGGCTGGTGGGACAGTCTGGAACAGCTGGTGTCCTCCGGGCTGGTGGGACAGTCTGGAACAGCTGGTGTCCTCCGGGCTGGTGGGAGAGTCTGGAACAGCTGGTGTCCTCCGGGCTGGTGGGAGAGTCTGGAACAACTGGTGTCCCCCTGGCTGGTGGGACAGTCTGGAACAGCTGGTGTCCTCCAGGCTGGTGGGAGAGTCTGGAACAGCTGGTGTCCTCCGGGCTGGTGGGGGAGTCTGGAACAGCTGGTGTCCTCCGGGCTGGTGGGAGAGTCTGGAACAGCTGGTGTCCTCCAGGCTGGTGGGAGAGTCTGGTACAGCTGGTGTCCTCCAGGCTGGTGGGAGAGTCTGGAACAACTGGTGTCCCCCTGGCTGGTGGGAGAGTCTGGAACAGCTGGTGTCCTCCGGGCTGGTGGGACAGTCTGGAACAGCTGGTGTCCTCCGGGCTGGTGGGAGAGTCTGGAACAACTGGTGTCCCCCTGGCTGGTGGGAGAGTCTGGAACAGCTGGTGTCCTCCGGGCTGGTGGGAGAGTCTGGAACAGCTGGTGTCCTCCGGGCTGGTGGGAGAGTCTGGAACAGCTGGTGTCCCCCTGGCTGGTGGGACAGTCTGGAACAGCTGGTGTCCTCCGGGCTGGTGGGAGAGTCTGGAACAGCTGGTGTCCTCCGGGCTGGTGGGAGAGTCTGGAACAGCTGGTGTCCTCCGGGCTGGTGGGGGAGTCTGGAACAGCTGGTGTCCTCCGGGCTGGTGGGGGAGTCTGGAACAGCTGGTGTCCCCCTGGCTGGTGTAGGTACACACATGTTTATTAAACAAGTACCATAGTGTGGAGCTCCAGCATACTGCGACTCTACACCACCACAGCTGTCCCGACTTACTCACCATCAACAAATATTCAATAACCTTCGACATATTTTAGTTTGAAACTCTTGGGAGTCCGTTGAGGGACACTCAGCTGTTTTGCCAGTGTCTATTTGCGAGTATAATATAATATACTGTAATATAATATAGGAGGTATTATAGAATGTTAACGACTCTCTGGGATTATCTCTGCTACCGCAAGGTATATAAGTACTATTACAGGTTTCTTTTTTGAAAGTGATTTAATGTTTTAAGTTTTTCTTGTGTTTGATGCGTGGAAGGAGGGGGAAATATCTGATGTGTTCTTGCGCAAGATGGCGTGGGTTTCACATTGAGGAATATTGTGTTTCGTAATATAAAAATTGTTCTCAAATTTGTCACTGCCAGAAATTTCAATTCTCATATTTGTCTTGAAGTGAAATGTGGAGATCGTTTAGTGTGTGTGTTTAGGCGAGGCTTGGTGGTTATCCAGCGTCGACAAGATTTGCATGTGGCCTCTGACCTCCCCCCCCCCCTGGTGTTAGCCCGCCTCACACGTGGGAAAGCTTGTCCAAATATTGGTGCCTGCAGATATATTCTTGGGTGGTAACCAGGCAGGGGGCCCGCGGCACACGCCCACTCAACACCACCACAGGCCTGCTCTCTCCCCCAACCTGTCCTCTTACAAACAACGTCGCATTTCGCTCGTATGCGTTGCGTAAAGCCAAAAATCATCATGCTGGAAAATGAAAGCGGCTGTCGAAAGTGACGTTCTGTCCCGTTTTCTGTTTTGGGTCCTGACTGGTTGGTGATTGATTGATGAAGATTAAGCCACCCAAAAGGTGGCACGGGCATGAATAGCCCGTAAGTGGTAGCCCCTTTTGAGCCATTACCAGTGTCAACAGCTGATACTGGAGATCTGTGGAGGTGTGACTGCACCCTGCGTGACGGGAGGAGTCTCCCGTGACTGGTTGGTTAGGAGAGGACAGTTTTATATTGACCGTTTTCTTGACGTTGGGAAACTTTAAGAGGACGGACTGGTGTGTGCCCCGCCCAGAGGTGCGGGTATAGCCTCCCGTGACCTAGTATGGAATGCGAGGCGACACTGGTAGTCAAGGCCAAGGCGCGCTGGACATATCAAAGAGTATGTGGCATACACGCTTGATGCCTACACGGCCTCTAGGGTCCATAAGACACGCTCAGCAGGTGTGTGGACTAAATGTAATGTGGTGTTTACATAGTAGTGTGTATGGTGGTAGTCCGGCTGACTAGTGGAGGCGTGAACCTGGTGCTGGGTGGCGTAGGTGTTGGAGGACTTGTACGTCACCTGCTACGTCAGGGTCATCACCCGTCCATGGTGCCGCCCCCCACCTCATGCACACGCCGCTCCCCCGCCCCCCACCACCATGTTTTAGTGTGTGTTGAGATATATATATATATATATATATATATATATATATATATATATATATATATATATATATATATATATATATATATATATATATATATTAATAATAATAATAATAATAATATAAAATATAATAATACACAAACACATACTTTTGAATAAGACCAAAAAGGTAAGATTAGTGATTCTAACACTAATTTTCGCAATGTTTGTTTTTCTTCCCTGTCGAGAAAAGTTCAAAAATTAACTCTCCAAAGCTCATTTTCACACTTTTTATTTTGATCTGACGCCTTGGGATGTGTTTCGCAAGGTCACTCTTTACATTCTCAAAGACTGTTTGTTGTTGTTATAGTTTCAGCTACTCTGAACATGTTCCAAGTAGCACGGGCTATGGTGAGCCCGTAGTGGACTTACCTGGCACAGGAGCGGTGTGAATGCTCAAAGACTGATTTACCATGCTTTTACACAGGCTTACATTCTCTTGGGTGAGGTGGTACAGAACAAGTGGATGAACGGTTTAACATAGGGGTATATTAGTGGGGTATTAAGTGTATCAACCTGGGCATCAGGTGTTGTTGCGGCTGCTTGGGATTTTAAGGTAGGGTTTTGGGGATTCTGTCTCTGCGTTGGCTCGGGGTCTTGAATTGAGTAGGGTGTAATTATGTGTTAACTGATTGTTGATTACTGGCCTTGATATTTTGATGTGTAGCGCCTCGCTTATGGCCAGTCTTTGGTTGTCATTATACCTGTCGATTGTTTCAGTATTGCTTGTTAAGATGTCTCTGGCGATGGTCTGGTTGTGTGTGATTATATGCTCCTTGCTGGACCCCTGTTGCTTATGCATTGTTAATCGTCTATAGAGAGAGAGACGTTGTTGTCTTGTCTATATACTGAGATCTTTTGGACTGACAGTCCCCAGGTAGCATAGACATAAGCATAGATGACGTTGGTCTCTTCTAAGGCGTTATGTTTGGTGTCTGGAGAGTTCTTCATAAAGTTGGCGATCTTCTTGTTTTTGTAATATATTGTTACTTGTATCTTCTGATTGGTGTCTGTGGGGGTAACGTTCCTATCAGTAATATCTTGCAAGACTCTTTCTTCCATTTTATAAGCAGTGGAAAAGAAGTTCCTGTAAAACAATGTGATAGGGGGTACGGGATGAAAAGTTCCTGGTGTTGGCAGCCACCAGTGTGCCTGGCGTCGGCAGCCACCAGTGTGCCTGGCGTCGGCAGCCACCAGTGTGCCTGGCGTCGGCAGCCACCAGTGTGCCTGGTGTTGTGGTGTTGGCAGCCACCAGTGTGCCTGGTGTTGTGGTGTTGGCAGCCACCAGTGTGCCTGGTGTTGTGGTGTCGGCAGCCACCAGTGTGCCTGGTGTTGTGGCGTTGGCAGCCACCAGTGTGCCTGGTGTTGTGGTGTTGGCAGCCACCAGTGTGCCTGGTGTTGTGGTGTTGGCAGCCACCAGTGTGCCTGGCGTCGGCAGCCACCAGTGTGCCTGGTGTATGCTTCATATTGTTGTGTTCATGACCTCACCAAAACTGAGAAAACTGTGTGTGAAAGTTGATTGGAATAAATTGAGACGATGGTTTAAAGTCGTGTCTTGATTCTTATTGAATTTGTGTGTCAGAGAGAGAGGGAGAGAGGGATTGAGTGGACGAATCTGTGTTGAGGCGTGTAAGTTTTGTTAAGGTTGGGGGCGTGGTGTTGGAGGCCAAGCACCACCCCCACCCATTGCTGCCCCCTCCACCACCTCCCCCTTCCTCCACCACACCACAGTATGTGTGGACACACACCCTCACCCTGTGTGAAGCAAGTATTGACCTTCTCAGCAGTCCGTCTAGCACAGAACTTAAGCTTGAGAAAAGTCAGTTTTACAAGAAGACTAATGACACAATTAAGATAATTAAGCAGCGAGGACTGGTTAAGGGAACTAAATACCACAAAATTTGAGAAGTGGGAGATATGATCACTACTTACATGATGGGGGATATGATCACTACTTTCATGATGGGGGATATGATCACTACTTACATGATGTAAGTAGTGATCACTACTTACATGATGTAAGTAGTGATCATATCACCCCATCATGGGGGGGATATGATCACTACTTACGTTAATGTGAAGGAGATAGCCAAGATGGCCAAGGACATGTGGAAGCTGTTAGCACAAACAAGTGAAGGAAACACTTGGTCTCAGCTCAAGTGGTCCAACAAGGTGACTGCACTTTGAGCAAACTCCCTCCATCCTCGGCTTTTAAGATCAGATTCGAGGAAAAATTGTAATGTGAGGATAGTTAAATTCTGGCGGACCAGGTCGAGGGGGTAGTGGGCGGGGCATAGAGAACTAGACCTCCCTCCCCCGTAGCCATTGTTATATAAGCACCACCTCTATCTTATAAGGTCACGTTCGACAAAGAATTGTAACGTCAAAATAGTCTCAAGTTGTAAAGCAAGAGGTACCACACAGTAGGTGGTGGGAGAGTTATAGAGAGATATACCTCGCCTCTTTATACGTACAGGGTGTTATAGAGGCGAGCTACAGCCCCGCTCCTGTGCCAGGTAAGTCCACTACGGGCTCACCATAGCCCGTGCTACTTTTGAACTTCTAAGTAGCTGAATGTAAAACAACATTATGGAGGCCCCAGGAGGGCTGGTGTGAGGAAGGTGGTGGGGGGCGGACATACACTGTCTCCTCCCTCAGTTCACCATGCTAGGTGTGTCCTTGTCACCGGTGAGGCGGTGCTGAGCGCGGCTGGTCGCCAACACTGCTAGGAGGGGGAGGGTCGCGGGGGTCAGGGAGAAAGTGTTAAGCAGCGGGGGTTTGAGCGGTGATTAATAGGCAGTGAAGGGAAATGTTGGCACTTTTATGGTGATGGCAGACTTTCCAGTTAAAGATCGGTGCAGTGATCCTCGGCTCTGCTCGCCGGACCAGTTCCACCCTCCCTAACATGTCCATCTCGTATTCTGACATATATTGTCGTCTGTGCTCAGTAACTGATGCCGAGGAGAGGAGGGCACAGCTCCACTCTACCCCCCGTGCCATATGCACCTGTGCCACTGTGCAACCGGCACAGACGGGAGACATCTCTCGTCCACGACTCTAACCATAGCCCGTGCATTCTTGCCCCGCTCCTGTGCCAGGTAAGTTACGGGCTCACCATATCCCGTGCTACTTGGTAACTTGTTCCGAGTAGCTGAATCTATAACAACAACATCTGTGCAACCGGGCACAAGCTGCTCAATTGTGTGGAGTGTTTCTTGAGGTGTTGAGCACAACGTCTTGCTCCTCCGCTCACGTCCATCCACCCACCAAACCTCAAGTCTTATGCTGTTATTCACTCAATATTTAACGCTGAAATATTTCGCCTTTTAATTTAATATTTATCATAGTTGTGTCATATTGAAATCTTGTGTGGTGTGATGTGTGAGAGTAGTTCTGTGGACGCAGTATACGTAGGGTTAGCTTTTACCTGGATGTTACCTGGCGGGTGTTCTAGGAGCTCTACTCCCCTGTCCCTACTAGTCCAGAAGAGGTACAAACTGCCTTGAGACACTTAGAGGAGAGCCTCAGGCAACCAGTAGTAACATCTAGGAGTCTACTCCTTGTGTTATACGACTCGTAGATAAGTAGCTCTGGTAGTAGAGTGATCATAGATGTACATTTGTCACATTATAAAGTTTGGTTGAAGTTCTTGGTATATTATTGTTCTTAGACTGTTCTTAGGCAACCCAAGGTTATAATCAGCCATCTTTAAAGTCATAGTATTTGACTCATCACTTGTATTAGGCATTCTGAGACCATCATGACGTGGAATCCTCGTTTTTATAGATTCTGATTCCATCTTTAATTGTTGTGTTCTATATACATGACTTAAAGCAAGGGTTCGGATGCGTTCGGATGCGCGAGAGTGAGTTTAACAATATAATTAATTAGTTCAAGCCCACATTTTATTGCAAATAAAAACATTGTAGTGGAGCTCCGTAAAGTCATCATGAGACTAACCTTTCCCCTCTACCCACACGAAGGGTATCCAGGCCATAATCAACTAATTAAACTAACTTAATGAGCTCAATGTTGAATACATATTCTCGCCGCTCTCTTCCTGCGTGGTGTGTGACGCAGGTCACTGTGTGTGTGTGTTAGACGCAGGTGACGGTGTGTGTGTTAAAGGGATGTACATGTTAGAAGTGTGTGTGTGTGTGTGTGTACAAGACGCTGGTCACTGTATGTATGATAGAGACAGGTCACTCTGTTGGGTTGAGTGAGGAACGTTGGTTAAACAAGTATCATGTGTTGTGTGTGTGTGAGAGTAAGACAAGTGTGAGTATAGTGATGACGGTGGAGCGAGGTCTGGCTCTTTATGCTCAGTCTCCACCATTTTGTACCTCACTCACCTATTCACCTATTTGTGCTTGCGGGGGTTGAGCTCTAGCTCTTTGGTCCCGCCTCTCAACCGTCAGTCAACAGGTGTACAGATTCCTGAGCCTACTGGGCTCTATCATATCTACACTTGAAACTGTGTATGGAGTCAGCCTCCACCACATTGCTTCCTAATGCATTCCATTTGTCCCATTTACCTGGGACGGTTCTCGTGTAGCTTGGCTCACAAGTTCAACTTGTGTGTCGCATTTGGTGATTTAAGCTGTGGGTGGGATAGCCCCCGGCAACCTTTTCTCTGCACACATTCCACTTGCCGACCACACGTACCGGCTCCGTCCAGAAGTTCCTTACATTTCTAGGACTCTGTTGCGTATCTAGTTTCCTCCGATGTCCTAGTGCACCTTGTCTATTCCCCCCCCCCCTCAGTATCTTGCACGTAGTAATCATGTTATATCTGTTCCTGCATTTGAAAGCTGATACCCCCCAACCTGTCCTCTTACAAATGACGTCGGTTTTCGCTCGTATGAACTACGGCCAAAAAAGGCTGTTATTTGAAAATGAAAAATATTTAAAAATATATTTTGGATTTCTTTTCAAAACAGCAAGATAAGGGTCTTCTGGTAGGTTAGGAGGGCAGGTAGGCCTCCTAAGGTTTCAAAGCGTCATGAAAATCGTTAATCGAAAGTTTTCTCTTCTAACATAACCTAAGCCAGAGGACCCAAGACAGAAAACGGGACAGATTTCTTGAGAGAGAGAGAGAGAGAATTATCAGGGGGAAAGCGCCAAGCCATTACGACTATATAGCACTTGGAAGGAGTCAGGATAAGGATTTGGGATGGGACGGGGGAAAGGAATGGTGCCCAACCACTTGGACACTGGGGGATTGAACGCCGACCTGCACGAAGCGAGACCGTCACTCTACCGTCCAGCCCAAGTGTTTGGGCACCAAAACTTTGTATTTCGTGAGCCGATTTCATTTTGAATTAGGTCGATTTTAAGCCTGAGGGCTTGTGACGTGTGCATACGTGCGAAAACCGACGTAATTTGTAAGGGGATGAGTTGGATAACCACCACCTTGTTCAACACAACCTCTTGGGTTTCCTACCTTTGAGGTCCCACGGGTGTTGCCCTGCATTGGTCAACCCGTTCTCGCACTTGCTTACTGTCAATATTGGCTTATTTAATAAGTGCATATGTGACATACTAATTGATTGTGAATATTTTAGTTGACCTTGAAAAGCTTCATAGAAAACACCGACCTCACATAACCTTCTTAGTATGTTAAGCATCTTATTGCTTCTTAATTACAATTATTACTTAACCTATACCGTTGATAGGTTAAGTAATAATTGTAAATAAGAAGCAATAAGATGCTTATCTTAACATACTAAGAAGGTTAGGTGAGGTCGGTGTTTTCTATGAAACTTTTCAAGGTCAACTAAAATATTCACAATCAATTAGTATGTCACATATGCACTTATTAAATAAGCCAATATTGAATAAAAGCAAGGGCGAGAACGGGTTGCATTGGTAGACCATGGGAGCCGGTGGCTAAGCGGACAGCACACTGGACGCTTGATCCTGTGGTCCGGGTTCGATCCCGGGCGCCGGCGAGAAACAATGGGCAGAGTTTCTTTCACCCTATGCCCCTGTTACCTAGCAGTAAATAGGTACCTGGGTGTTAGTCAGCTGTCACGGGCTGCTTCCTGGGGGTGGAGGCCGGGTCGAGGACCGGGCCGCGGGGACACTAAAGCCCCGAAATCATCTCAAGATAACCATCATAGGCCGGGTCGAGGACCGGGCCGCGGGGACACTAAAGCCCCGAAATCATCTCAAGATAACCATCATAGGCCGGGTCGAGGACCGGGCCGCGGGGACAATAAAGCCCCGAAATCATCTCAAGATAACCATCATATTGGTCGGTGCCGGGGACTAGTGCACAGTTTAGGAGACGGAACCTGACTGACACCAACACCATTATAAATGACTTTTTTATTTGTTTGAGCTACATGCGGTGGCCTTCTCCAGGAGATGTGTGTGTCGTGTAGTGAACTTGTGGTAATAACCCGAGTGGGGTTATGGGAAGCTCGCCCCCAGGGGGGACATGTGTAGTCTATACAGCCCCTCCTCCCCCCCCCACACACACACACAGACACACAGAGGCGGGACCAAAGAGCCAAAGCTCAACCCCCGCAAGCACAATTAGGTGAGTGCAATTAGGTGAGTACACACATACATACATATATACACATATACATACTGTGCCTCTACAGTACTACCTGCTTGTTTGCTGGTCTCACAGAAGTGTGTGTGCGTCTGCGTGTGTGTAGGCGCTAGAGTAGCGAGATCCCCCCCCCCTCCCAATCCCCTTCCTTTCGTTACAAACTCTGGCACCCGAATGTGTGTGTCATGGGGTGAGACACGTCAGTCAACACAGACGTGTAGTGTAGTGTGTTTGTACATTAAGTCTGGCAACAGGTTGTGTTGGATCAACCCGTGTCACGTCCAGCTGAAGCAGGGAGTGTCCTTACCTCAGTGTATAACTAAAGCTCACCAAATACTGCTCATAGGGTTAATGTATGCAGTGAGCATTTACTGTTCTCGGTATCCAAGCTATTGGCACCCTTAACCAAGTGTCAGAGAGAGTGGTGCCTGCGGGCCGCTCCAAGCAACAGCCTGTTGGACCAAGTTATCGCAAGGCGAGCCTGAGGCCCGGGACTCGGGGAGTAGAAGAACTCTCAGAACCCTCTCCAAGTATGCTCCAGGTAGTTATTGAGTGTGTTGTAAGGTTGTGGTACAGCAGGGCACTACCGCCAGCCTCGGGTATCGAACAGCACTTGTGTCTGGTAATGGCATCACTTCTTTACAGCCGCTCTACGCTGCGATTTTTGTCAAGTCGCTTTAAAATTATGAGCAATTTGCACCTGCTTAGGCCATGCTTGATGTCCTCCCTTGCGGGATATAATATTGGCGTGTGGAGGCGTCGTTAAAGTGGAGTGTGTGTGTGCTTGGCGCCCCGCTACCTCGTTCTTGTTCTCTGAACGCGTTCAGGTTTCCAGTAACCTGTTACTGTGTGGATTTAACTATTTTCCTAATATATTAACTTTTAGTGTCCCTCCATTTTCAGAGGGGTAGCATATGTTCCCAGTTGGTACTCAGATGAACTGACATTGGTGGACTAGTAAGATGGACCTCACGTTCAAGACCTTACATGGACCGTACAAGACGTTACAGAACCTTACATGTAAGATGGACCTTACATGGAGCGTTCAGTTCAGTTATTATGCCTCCAATATCTGTCCGTCAGTGGTAGTGGGCCCCATATCTGTCCTATGACTAGTGGTGGATGCCTATAGGCGCTCTTTGAGTGATAGTCAACGCCCCCTCCTCCTCCTCCTCCCATATTCATCTCCTTCCACGCACATGTTGAAAGTTTTCGCGATCTGTGTGTACACTACATCAGCGTTTTAACTCGTCTTCCCTGGCATGGAAGGCCGTGTGGTAGTGGTGTAACAATGCGAGAGGCAGGAGCGTCCTGGGCTTGACAAGGTTATCTACATATGGTGAGCTCTTGACATTTTTGTGATCATGACGGCAATCTATGGAAAATGTTGTTAGTGCTCTCGACCAATTTTGTTTTCTTTCCGCCTCTATTGGCGCCCCCCTCCTCTTCTTTGTGGGGTTGGGAGGGGGGGGGGGGTGGCGCTGGGGTCTGGGGCGGACACCACCTCTTGTGTACACAGGTGGTGGGAGTCGCCCACTTTCCTCTTCCCTAATATTTTAATTGATCTGTTGTTCCCATGCAAGCTGATACTCATGCACACTCGCGCACTCACGCACTCACACGCCTCTTACAGCCCCGCTCCTGTGCCAGGTGAGTCCACTACGGGCTCACCATAGCCCTGGCTACTTGCAACTTTTTGTTCCCAGTAGCTGAATCTAAAACAATAACAGAACTCACGCTCGCATGCACGCAGGCATACATGTCTGCGTGCATACATTCTTGAGAGCATGCACTCTCAAGAATCAGAGGGAGAGAGAGACTCGGGGGGGGGGGGGGTTGATATCACGCCATGCCTGTCCCCTGAAGCC